>NC_085140.1:395307386-395607386 GCF_024139115.2 Armigeres subalbatus | reverse complement strand
TTTCGTATGTGCAAATTGCATGATGTAATTAGACCAAATTAAAAATACAAGGAGTTGTTGGTTGTAGCATTTCGGATTCACATATAAAATTTTCTGAGTCCTCTTGGCATGGTTGTGAGGATTCGAAGATGTGTGAATTATTGTTGATAAGATAGTTCGACTTGATGTGGATTCGACTTCCATTTAAAATGAGTGGACTAACATACTCATAACTGTAGATTTCACTTGAGAACTGTGGAACTTTTAACATGTACATAACGTGTGTATTATTCATTGCGACCTGTGTACTTGATTTACTTAATAAGTCTTCAAAGGATTTTACGTGGATATTTTGGTGTTCGAGGAACTGTTTAATTCTTAAGTAGTCCTTCATAGTTAAGAGTTGACTACTAGGGATTCCATTTTTGCAAGTAAAATAGCATCTTCTAGCACTTCTAGTTGATGTTGAGCGGCGTTAAGATTTAGCAAAATTGTGAGGAGGTTGATTTCAATTGCATGTTGTTGTGTTGATTTGAAATCCAAGTCTACTAATTCGTTGACGGCTTGATTTAGATGTTTAATTCGGTAGTTGATATTTTCATTGATGTAGGTTTGCTGATTGTTATTGTCAATTAGGGCATTCATGGTTTTGTTGATGATGTGGAGATCCTCGGCATCGGGTGTTCCAGCAATCCATTTTAAAATCGTTCCAATTGTGTCCCAACGTTTCACTCGACTGAACGATGGTATAATTTTCAAAAAGGTTTGATACAACAGATTGTTTCTATTTTCCAATAATTTGTAAAGCTGATTATTGTATACATTATTTTTCAATTCGTCAAATTTTACAATTATGTCATGTAGTTGTGATAAATTAATGGGTTGTATTATTCTCACGTATCCATTTTAATTTTTGCTTTCCCTAGAGGTATTATGGCTATTGGGTTTTATTTAAATCATGTATTTGTATTTGTCCTTGCATAGGAATTGCAGTACACATCAAAATTCTGAAACAATAAAGTATTGAACAAACATTAGTTTTTCTTAAATTCATTTTGTGAATTTTGCGTTTATTGATGTCAATATTATAAGTACTATAATCCTCTTTAACTTTGATCTTTTTATATTTACTTTTTCGCTTTGAGATATCATGTGTTTTTTCAAATGCATCAGATCCTGGTTCAAAAGTTGGATAAGTTTCTTCGGGAATTTTTCGTTCTTTTGTCGTACATCTGAATAACTTTTCATGGCTTTTTGTTTTCTTTTATTAATTTCATTTGCATCTAAATTTTTATTAATTTCTCCAATGTAAATATTATTAGGAGTGTTTTTACAAAACTATGGATTGAATGATTATATTTATACACAGTTGATCTCATTAATTCAGCAACATCCATGTTTGGAAAATCTTTTTTTATGCATCTTGAAATTTCTCCTAAAGTTGAATGGCATCTTTCGATTTGACCATTTGTCTCTGATCTGTGAACAGGGGTTTTAAAAATTTGAATATTCAAGTTTCGTAATCTTTGCTCTATAACATTTGAATTAAAAGTACTTTCATTATCCATTATTACCATCCATTTGGTATACTCCATTCATAAATTAGGTCAAATAAGGCATCTTCTACATCTAGAAGGGATTTAGAGTCGATTGCTCTATATTTTAAGAACTTGGAAAATTTATCAATGGTTGTTAGAAATAAATTATCTATATTGTAAACAAATATATCAACATGAATTATTTCTCCAGGTTGCTGGGGTATTGGGGTTTTAAATGGTACAAACTTCTGGGGTTACGTTGGTATTTTTCTGTTTTGCAAACCTCACAAGTTTTTACAAATTCTTTTACTTTCTTTGCCATTTTAGGGAAATAAAAATCTTTTAGAAGTTGCTCTGTATTTTCTACGTCATTTCTGTGGGCGAACTGATGAATTTTTTTGATTTCTTCAAGTTGTCTTTCTTCAGTATTGATATCTTGAACCTTTTTTTGCGAAAATCTAACTTTAATAGTTCTTGGATTAAAATTTTGCCTATAAATTTCTTGAATAGTTGCCATTATTGGTTCAGTAGTAAAAATTCCATTAAGGACGTTCGGATTTAGAAATTTTTTCAATGTATTTATTAGAAATTCGTTTGTGAATCGGGTTTCGATAAAATGTGTCTTTATAATTTTCGAAAGGAACTACTAAGCCATAACTCGACCGATTCCCAATTTTGAACAGTAGTTGATTTTTGAAAACATTAATAGGGGCTTCCGTTGAAGGAATGAAAGAGCTATCATCTTCATCAGATGAATGCTGGGTTGCAGTTAAAGAATTTATTTGTACCCGAGACAAAGCATCAGCTACAACGTTAGCTTTGCCTGGTTTGTAAAAAATTTTATGGTCATGCTCTTCAATAAAAGCTTTCCATCTTTTTAATTTTGCATTATTATTTTTTGGCGAAATTGTGAAAGTTAACGGTTGATGGTCTGTGTAAATTAAAATTTTGTGACCATATATAAAATTTCTGAGAGTATGCAGTGCCCAAACTATAGCAAGCATCTCTTTTTCGTTAGTTGCATAATTCTCTTCGGTACTTGAAAGAGTTTTTGAAATGAAAGTGATGGGTCTTTCTCCATCATGAAAAAAATTTGTGACAATACGGCACCAATTGCTTTATTAGAAGCATCAGTGGTTAGTAAAAATGGTTTTTGGAAATCAGGAAATGCTAATACATCTTCTGAGGATAAAATATCTTTTAATAATTTAAGCTTTTTTCCATCCTGATCTAATTCAATTTTAAAATTTCTGGATTCATTCTTCGAAACTTGCTTATGACCGTTTTCTCCTTTTAGAAATTTTGTTAAAGGTTTTGCAATTTTGGCATAGTTTTAACAAATCTTCTATAATATCCAGATAGTCCAAGGAACGCACGCAATTCTTTTAAATTAGTGGGTTCTGGATATCTTTGAATACTTTCAATTTTCTTTGGATTTGGTTTTAATCCTTTTGGGATACAATAAATCCAAGAAATTCAACTTCAGATTTTAACCATTCAGATTTATCTGGTTGAATTTTAAAATTAGCTGTGCGTAATGTTTCCAATATTATTTTTAAGTTTTTATTTGCTCATCTAAAGTTTCACCAAATATGATAATGTCATCTATATAGACATAACATATTTTTCCAATATGCTCATGGAGAACATCATCCATAACTCGTTGAAAGATGGCAGGAGCATTTTTTAAACCAAAGGGTAAACGAACGAATTCATACTTTCCATTGTTTACCGAAAAAGCTGTTTTCTCTATATCATTATTATTCAAAGGAATCTGGTGAAAACCAGATGCAAGGTCAATGGTTGTGAAATATTTCATCTTTCCCAAATTTGCTAGAATTGTAGAGGTATCAGGTATCGGATACCTGTCACTTATTGTTTTTGATTCAATTTTCGGTAATCAATAACAAGTCGGTATTTTTTCTGACATGAGGCATCTTGTTTTTTGGAACAATCCACACGGGAGAATTATACGGAGATCTAGATGGTCGTATAATTCCATCGCGTAACATTTTTTCAATTTGATTGTTTACTTCATTTTTAAAGGCTTGCGGGTAAGGATATGATTTTTGAATAAATAGGTTCATTATCAGTGGTACGTATATCTGCACGTATTTTTTGTGGTAAAAGTTAACTTCTCATCAGGTGGTTGAAATAAATCTTTGTATTGGTTTAACAAATTATGTACCTTGTCCTTTTCGTCTTGTTGCAAATGTTCATCTCGGATGCGAATTTGATTTACCTCCTGTAATCGATGCGCTAATAAAGGTATAACATTTTTATTGATTATCAACACATTTTCCTTGGTATCAATAATTGCTTCCATTTCTTTTAATGTATCATGGCCGATAATTGCGTCGAATGATCGCAACTTGTCCATGTGATACAATTTCACATTTACGTCAGAATATGGCCTAAAAAGTTTTGCTTGGGAATAAGTTTGAATTTGAATATTTCCTCCAACTGAAGAAACATTGAAAGGTTTATTTACTGGATGTGAAATTCTTGCGAATTTCGGATGAATAAAATTTTATTCGATCCAGTGTCGACTAATATTTTTAAAGGATCACTTCGATTACCATAGAATAGAAGATAGGGTAAGGTAGACTTTATTCTGAGAAAATTAATTCTGGTTCTTCGTTATGTTCTTCTAATTCTTGAGGATACTGGTACTCCAAATTTTCAGCATATCTTTCGAATGAAGGTCCTGCTGGACATTCTTCGTGCGATGTATAAGGTAAATTTTCAAAGTATTGTTGCGTATCAATATCATCGCATTCTGTTTCAATATGGAATTGTTTCGGATTCCTATTATGTATTAAAGGCCGGTTTATATAGTTTACCGTTCTCATAGATACATCAGTATCAATTGGCTCAGGCTTAATATTATTGGGAACGAATGGTTGCGCGGAAGGATTTACAACTTGTCTGTTATAAACATATGGATTATATTGTGGATTTTTGGGGACAACTGGTTGTGGGGCTGCATTTACCACATGTCGATTATGAATATATGGATTATATTGTGGGTTTGGATTATATTGAAGCCTTGGAAGGAATGGATTATATTGTGGTCTCGAAATTTGTCTAATCAAGTGTTGTGAAGGTAGTGGTTGAAAATATTGTGGTGTGAATGTAGTTGGTATGCTGGGTGGTATTTTTGGTGGTATTTTTTGTTGCTGATACTGTGGGTGTTGTGAAAAGATGGGAGTGTCGCTTTTTAATTTTGTGTAGTTTTTCCTGAATTCCGCATTAATAAATGCGTTACAATAATCTCTCCAACTCTCCCAGTGTAGGCGGAAAAAATCCCGTTTTTCCTGCTGGTGACTAGGGGGCCTTTCCTCACGGCTGCTGCTGATGCGGCGGTCAAGTCGAAGTTTAAATTGTTCCCGATGTTTTATCACTCGCGACACAATAAATTACTCGCGCTGGTCCCTATTCGGGCGCCAGTTAAACTTTTTGCATGCGCAAAAGAGTTTTTAAAAATTAAAACTAAAACTACAATTAAAATTAAAACGACTACACGCTATGATGGTTATAATCGAACTGCTTGCGATTTATTGTTGATTTCTCTATTTATAATTGACAATTTTGTTTGTGTTTTAAATTGAAATAAAAACTGTGTGCGATACCGGTCAAAGGAATGCGGGCATCGGCTGGATGTTTTGACTAGCTGATGTGCAGCAGAAACGGCTGATGTGTAGCAGGAACGGCGCATGATAACTCATAACTGAGGATACCCTACAACAAATGTACCTGGGAATTGATTTGAAATGATTTCCGTTTTTCTTGTACGAACAAAATATTACACGCCAATCAAAAAGCCTCTTGGTGCATTTTGGCATAGTTTTACCTTGAGAAGCAATAGTTTGTTAACGTTTTGCACTGAAAAATATCGCATGTACTGGCGAAGTGAGTAAATCCTGTTATAAGCACCGTGCTTATACCGATATTCACTGCCCTAAGACGACGAGTGAGCGAATTTAGTTCTATTCCATTCAATTTCATCAATGAAGACGGCCTTACAATTGAGGACGATATATATTTAATTGGTGGAATTTTATGAAATAGAACAATACGTCTTATGCCTTTATGTTTGGCCTATTTGGAAGGCACCGATCCGATTGTGAATTCCGATTTCCTTCGTTGATTTTCCTCCTCCAGCCTTGCAAGGCTCTTTTTGATAACCTCAATCCTTGCCTTAGCGTATAAGCCTTCCTTGCTAGCACCGGACCAAATCTCGCTGAGCTTTTACATAGGCCCGGCAAGTTCTGCTGGATGATGAGTGGGTATTGCTTTTGCAAAAAAAAAAAAAAAATCAGTATGCTTGGTTGGAGCATAGGAGACGGGTAGTTTGGACATTCGTCGCGTCGTTGATGCTCATCGTGTTGTCGGTATGGTACTTCTTGAACCAATTGCCATACAGCTGTACGTGTGCGCAACGTATGCCCACATTTTCACTAGTGGTAGCACCTCATTGGATTGGAGTCGTAGTTCTTTGACCGTACTCTCGTCTGATCGAAGTCGAAGTCCAGGACCACTGTACCTGCCAGAGCCAAGATGATATTAGGCGTGTTTACGAACTTACTTCCCGGATTCTTTTGCTGCATATGGTCATACGGTGCATCTCCATGACGCCTTGCAAATACAGCTGCTCTAGAAAGTAATCATATGGGAGCGTAACAGCGAACGTGTTTGAGATAACGCACCGTGTTCGATTTTTTCTAGTATTTATCAATCTTATTAAAAAATAGCAAAACATTTTTTTTTATTTGAGTTTTAATGCCAGTTTTGATTTTGTTTTTCAGTATTTTTTTTTACAAACTCCTAAAAGTTTTTTTATCTGAAATGATTTTGGAGTTACGATTTTTCAAAAAAAATGTTACTGAAAGCACTTAGGTCCTTCTCAAAAGTCATTCTTGAAAGATAATGACCTTAACATTAGCGAAATACCAACTGAAAACATGTACCTAGTTTCATTCAAATCAATGGTAATTTGTTCTGCTTTTTTTTCATCACATTCTGGCTAGAATCCGTCAAGTATTTTAAATTCGTGCACAACGGAAAGCTCGGATTACTACCATCGCACAAGTTACTTTCGCAACTTACGAAAAACACCACGCGTCTCCTTCACGCTGGAGAAAACATTCTACCTTGCATTCTACCGTCTCGAGATGTACCGTGCGCCTCCTTTGCACTTCCGGAAAACGTTCACTTCACTTCGACCGCGCAAGTCTCCTTCGCATCGACGAGGCACCGTTTGCTTCCATCGCACTTCCGGACAGTGTTCGCTTCGCGTTCCTCGCGCAAGTCACTATCACGTAGGCTAACATGAGGTACTATGCGCCTCCTTCGCACCACATTGTATGTAGGGTAATATGCACCCCCTAAGGCAATACTGATGCTATAAGGCAATACCTATGACAACTTTTAACTTCGGAGACGAGCCACCCTCGGGCTGAAAGTCTCCCTAATAAAGACAATAATACAAACTTTTAACCTTTCAACGCAATGTATGCGAACTTTGTGTTATTTGGTAGTCCAAAAAGTCGCAAATTTATTTCCTGTGAGTTAGTAGTCATATTAAAATATTACAGAGAACACATAATAAAGCTTTTTTGTCGTGAAAGTCGTGAAAAAATGCTTGAGCAAAACGCCCCACCTCAACCAAAGACGTTTCATAGCCCTTCATTAGTATTTCATCTATCCCATAATATTCCCGTTACGCTGGGATATGGATACTCTGAAGTAGTGCGTAACGGTGTAAATCCGGTCATATCGCCAGGCTCGGTACAACACTGAAGCTGACAATATGACGTCCCTAACCCCGAATCCCAAGGTGTCAGGCGACCCGTGCTGAGGGGATGAATGGCCTGGGGGGTGAAACAATTAACCAGGCAGTTTACGGAGCCTGTAATGCTGGGTAGACACTCTTCGTGTTGCATTACGGAGTAAGATCTACTACACTGTGCTCTAGTTCTGACTATTCTTGTTAATACTTATGAGTGATGGTCGGAAGAGTATGGAACGACTATAATTTGCTTTTAGATGACCCATTTTTTGCTCCTTTTGGATGGAGTAAATTGTAAAACGTAACTCAACCGTAGGCTGGTTTTCGAAGCCAACGACATGAATTTCCAAGCTCCAGAGCGCTGATTAATTAGGAAAGAAGCGGATACGAATTTTGGTGGATCTGCTGAACCCAGTCAGAGTCTGACTGATTAGAGCTCTGTATAAAGACGAGATTCCGAAATGCCAAATGCAATGAAATCTGATATTTGTACAAAAATGAATTCGGAACTCATAAGAAGAAGCAAAAATACGTTTGAACTTCAGTACCGATGCATGATCAAAATCAGTATTATCCCACTTATTGTTGAGCCGAAACTGTTTGAGGGGCGCACCTTTGAGAGTTGGTATAAGCCATTTTTCGAAGGGTATAAATAGCGGTACCTTAATTTAAAGAGCCCTTACACTAAGCTTGAGAAATACATGAATAAAAAATGACTACTTCATTTCTTCTCAATAGAAATGGAGCAGAAAGACATGCACTAAACAAATGACACGGCCGTGTATACTACAAAAGTTCAATGAAATGGACGCAGTGGTTCATCCCGAACAAAAAAAAAATCCCATTATAAAAAAACAACATAAGTCCAGAAAAAATATTTTAAGCTCTTTTTAGTGGAATGTATTCAACCGTCTAAGACGAATCAAGTACCTCCATTTAATTCCACCAATTATTTCGATATCTTTGCAGATACTTACAACTGTGTGGTTGAAATACGTATCTGCAAAGATATCGAAATAATTGGTGGAATTAAATGGAGTTACTTAATTCGCCTTAGACTGTTGAACATAAGTCCATTTAAGCAGGTTTGTACTGCAATTCAATAGTTTCCATATAAGTTGGAAGCAACTAATGCTGGGCTCGCCGCGCTTGTGTGCAGTTGGTAAGGGCATAGGTATCGTCCTGCCTACACTAGGGCGTTTCTACCAGTGAAACATATTTTCGGAAAACGTTACATTTTTGAAGATGAAAGCAATTTCATATCATTATAACCACTGAGAAAAGTTATTTTGTTGCCCATCTGAGTGTTCCAGTGCAAGTTTTGCAGAAAGTATGCTATCTCTCCAGAATGTTGAGCAACCAAACATTGAAAGTTACATCAAACCGTAACTTTTGGTATATTGCTATTATTTATTCTTATTATGTAATACAAAAATACTTCCACATTCGCATAGTATGATGGTTTTACAAATATATACCGTCTTACCCTACTGTTGACTGCCCGAAGGGCGTACCAGGCACCGTTATTAGCCAAATACTGAAATCGATTGTACGAATGACGTCGCTTCGTCAGCATAAAATCACTGACCGACACACGTACGTCAGAACCAAGTCAATCTACGTCCACAGTAAAAGTCCGTCCTTCTACATAGAACTCACAACATACTATTGATTGTATCTAATTGAAGCTGTCGTAGTGTTTGACTATAAAAGTCACGTAAAGGGATTAGGTTCATAATGTCGCAATGTGCTTCGTGAAATGATTTCTTACTCCTTGGTTAGGTAACGTTTTTTTTGCATATTTATTCGCCGAATTTCTAAAATTATAGCCCTAATGGCGTCTTTTTCTAGCTGTCTCTAGCTTGATGTAAAGAGTGGCTGCAACAAGTGTGTCTATTCTCACCCAACTGAAAAGTGTTATAAGATAGAGATTGTTGACCCATACCACAACGTGCGAATCGTGGAAACCTGGTAGCAATTTTCTCGCAATTACTACGCAGTTGCCAAACCAATTTCGAACAGGTCTTTACTCTTGGCATATTCAACAAAGATTTGATTCGTTTGCGAAATATCACAAGCAGGCAGCACCAGGCATCCATCTGGCTCCCAACGACTTCTCGGAAGTGTTGGAAATCTAAGCTGACGAATCGACGGCCTATATCAAAACATCGAAAAACATGAAGGCCCCGACAACATTCTGAACCTTGAACTCAAACACATGATCGGTCATGTCACGTTTTTCGAGCACTACTTCGGCTACTTCAATCCGCAGACAATCATAACATCTTGCTCGAGGAACAGTTTGGTTTCCGAAGCGGTAGATCAACCGTACACTAACTAACGTCCTCAGAACAAGTTTATGTTCAAAACTTCCACCATGGGCTTATTGGCTGTTGAAAACGTATTCGAACATGTTTGACATGAATGCCTGATGTACAAACTTCAACGCTACAATATTCCCAGCTGCCTGGTAAAAATCATGTACACATATTTGTCGGCCAGGATATTCCGGATCACAATCAGCGAGACGAGTTACAATACGCACGACATCACCACCCACAGGCGTCCCTCAGGGTAGTATCCTCGAGCCCCTGCTACTCTACCTGTTCAATTCCGACATGCCAGTACCTCCAGAAAGCGGTATTCCATCATTGTTCGCATGTAATGCGTCTCTCGTCTACAAGGGTAAAGTGATCAGAGTGAACGAGGCCTAAATGTCCTGACAGACAGGACCAATGAAGCTGACTACCTCTGCTGGACGCAGGACGCAAGGCTGAGTAAACAGTGACGACGTGCAATGTATTGCTCAAATTATTGGTTCTGTTGATCAACCGTCGGCCGTCTTTGTCACTGAAAAAGGTAGAGGGTTGTATCAAAGATACGACCGCAAATTGAACGTAGAATTACGTATAGTGCGATAGAGGATACGAAATTTGATCATCAACAGTTCATGCATTTTCAAGCCGAATGACTAATAGCCGAAATGTAGGTAATTTACTGTTAAACTGCAATTCTAACATTGGCTGAGGAAATCAATTTTTTAAATAATTAAATGCATTGAATCGATTGTTTACACTAGTTGTATCCAGCTTTCCACGCTCGGTAATGGCGGCTTGTCGCTGTGTAAAAATCAATCGGTCACTGTACTGTTTGACACTAGCTGGAGGAAAGCTCACTGGCGTTCCTGGATGAGGGGAAGGGAAAAAAGGCCTTTTCGTCAGTGAGTTTTCCTCCAGCTAGTGTCAAAAAGTACAGTGACTGATTGATTTTTACACAACGAAAAGCCGCCATTACCGAGCGTAAAGCTGGATAGAATCTTAGAGAGTTTGCTGATCGATTCATACCAAAATCTCCGGATTCCGTTGAAAAACGGTTGAGTTATTGGCTCGTACTTCCTGACATCTTTTCGTGACGGTCTCAAATTTGAAACTTTGGAATGACCTCCCTATCTTACTGAAAGACGTAATTCCACGTCAAAAAAAGCACGCTGTCTACAACAACTCATATTCCCCGTGATCGAATACGGCATACCGGTCTGGGCGAACTGCGCAAATTGAATTGAATCAGGGTTGGGTTTTGACTTGATATGGATTTGATTTGGAATGGATTTTTATTGGATCTGGATTGGACTTGAATTGAAATTGGTTTAGATTTGGATTGGATTAGATTTGAATTGGATTGAATTAGGATCGGATTTGAGTTTTTGGGTTGAATTTGGATTGGATCGCATTTGGTTTTGAATAGGATTGGAATTGGATTTGGTTTGGATTGAAATGTATTATCGAATGCTTTATTGATTGGATAAGAATTCGGATTAAATTTGGAGTTGTATTGAAGTTGAATAGGATTTTGACCTGATTTGGATTGGATTCTATTGGATTTGGATTGAATGTGCGCAAAAACCCACCGTCTTAAACTGTATCCCAGAACAAATTGCTGTGGATGGTTATGAACACCCCACCAGAAGAAATTCAGGGTCCATTGCGCACTATCTCGGATCTTGTAGCTATTAAGGCGCTAGTTCTAAAATAGGGTAAAAAATTGTTGTCGTAAATATTAGTGTAACTAGCTAGTTTGGTGATCAAATGTCAAAAAACAAATCAATGCCAAAAGGTTGAGAAAATAATAATATTTAAATATCCTTTTAAAATAATTAATGTAATATACGAACTTAGGATTAAGATTGGATTGAAGGGCCAGGGCAGCCAACCCTTTAGTTTGTACACCACTCTATAAACACGCATGTTAGCAAAAAGAAGCGACGAAATTGGTGCATTATTTCTTTGTCTCGCGATGAGATGAATATATGTTCAGTGAGATGGAAAACGGAACAGTTCCCCTAGAATCGCTCTGCATATAACTTTGAGAACAGTAAACAGCAACATAATTAGAGGTGGGCAACCCGCTCGTGGACGGATCAAAAGAATTAGTTCTTCTACACGGTAAAAGTCAAGTACACATACTTAGAACATGTGTAAGTGATTTTGCCTCGAACTGTCAAAGTCTCTTCGGATCGCGATGATGGCGAACGTTGCCGAAAAGTATCACAACGAATCATACTTCTTCGGAGGATTTTCCTCTGCTTCGATGGCGGAACAATAACAATGTGCGGATATAATCATCGCACATTGTTTTAATTATCGAAACATTTTTTTACGAACGTAATTTTTTAATGAAAAATGTTGATTTTTCATAATTTTGAACGGAATTTTGTTAAACAAAAGGTGTTCTAGGGGTTGATTCGAAGAGTTTTAGGGGATCCACAATTGTTTTTGATGCTATTATATCCAAGATGGACTATTCGAACACTACCGCAACATTAGGAGATACCACAACAATAGGTTACCCTACTCATAATATGTGTCGTTCCAGAGGAGCCTCGTGATTTTATGCTCAAAATGTGTAAATTATTTTAAGCGTGTATGTCTAATCTCTATACGGATACATAATAAAAGATAAATCTAAGATTTGTTTTTCAAATAGCCGTAACTGTATTTCACCTTGAAATTTGAAACGATTTTGATTTGAATTGGATGTGGATTCGGATTAGATTTGGATTGAATTTGGATTGGATTTTATTTCAGCGTGGGCTTTGCTTCAGTCCGTAGAGTGAACGTTCCAGCTTGCATACGAGGTGCGGTGGTGCCGTAATGCCTTCAGGTATGGCCATATACACATCTTCTTCCAGCTCACCGTACAGGAACGCGGTCTTCACATCGAGTTGGTGAACGTGCATCCTTCGGTGGACTGCTACAGCAAGAACGGTTCGGATTGTGGTCAACTTCGCTACGGGGGAATACGTTTCGTTGTAGTCGATGCCGTCCTTCTGCAGGAATCCTTTCGCCACCAGGCGTGCCTTGTAACGAACTGGTTCGCCTCGGTCGTCTGGCTTGACTCTGAAGACCCATTTCGATTTAAGCGGAACCACGCCAGCTGGACATCTCACCAATCGCCAAACATGGTTGTCCGCCAACGACTGCAATTCTCCACCGATTGCTTGCTGCCAAAGGGTTTCGTCAGCTCGTCCAGCGATTTCCTTGTACGCCTCAGGAACATCGAAGATCAAACGCTCAGCCTAATCTCGTGCATCGGAACCGTCGAATGGCGCATTGGGAACGTTCTGTACAGCATCTGTAGAAGGAGACTGCGCGGCAGTGAAAAGTTTCCCAACCAGAAATTCTTTCAACTTACCGGGGAGTCTGCGCTCCCGTTCGCTGCGCCTCGGGGTTACCATTTCGAGGTTTGAACCACGGTCTAGTTGCGAAGGGAGCGCTCCGGTTTCGTCCCGAGCAGCACAATTCAGACAAAAATGGTTGCAGCAACTTGATTGTGCCTGAATCCGGTCACATATAAGTTGCAATAACCTATTTGACACACGTGTGCTGCTAGGGGTCAACTTCGTTTTCACCCTCGTCGTCAGCATCGTCAGTCAGAATGTCATCTTGTTGAGCCACGAGTGGCTGATTGGTTTGAACAGACCGCACCGGGTGGTGCACGTCTTCCTTGTCTTGATCCTCGATCTCGTACGGAACAACAACCAATGGAGCTTCATCACGGATCTCGGTGGCAAATGGAAAACTGTTCTCATCAAACTTCACATCTCTGGCAAGGAATAACTGTCTCTTCTCTTTATCCCACAGGCGGTATGCATTCGGCGCGTAGCCGATCATCACAGCAGGCTTGCTTTTTGGCTCAAGTTTTCTCCTCTGTGTCGCTGACAGCCAAGCAAATGCTTTGCATCCGAAGACACGCAATTTCTTCAGATCCGGTTTGTGACCAGTCCACATTTCGGCAGGAGTCTTCCAGCCAGATATCGCATTGGTTGGACTTCTATTCGTCAGGTACACCGCCGCTAGGACCGCTTCATTCCATAGAGTCTTCGGAACTTGGGCTTCAATAAGCATCGCACGCACCTTTTCGACGATTGTCCGATTGAACCGTTCGGACACCCCATTTTGCTGTGGTGTGTAGGTTGCGGTTGGCTCGATCTGGATCCCCTTGGAAACGTAGAACGCACGCTGATTTTTGGAGCAGTACTCACTCCCTTGATCGACAGTCAGCTTCGAAATCGAGTGCTCCAGAGCAGCACTAGCCATGGCCTCGTATTCCTTGAATTTTTGGAACACCTCGGACTTCTTCTTGATGGGATAAGCTACTGCGAAGTGCGTGTAATCATCAATAAAGGTGACGAAGTACCGAGAACCATCCCAAGCCGCTGGTGTGGTGACACCGCACACATCGGAGTGCACTCGCTCTAGAGGTCTTGTACCCGTGAATGGTTCTCGGCACTGCTTTCCGAGAACACAAACATCACAGAAATCCAATTTACTTGGCTCCTCGGGAACACCTGTTACCATTCCGTGCTTAACGAGTGCTTGCATGTTCCTTTCTCCCAAATGGCCAAGTCGACGGTGCCACAGGTTACCGTTCGCAGCCATGGGCGTAGCCAGGATTTCGATTAGGGGGGGGCCAAATTTTTTAGGTCTTCTGAATCGTTGTTTTATAGTAGTATTATAAAAACACATGAATATTAGTGCTTGGTACTTTTTCCTTCTAAGCTCCAAACACTTTGAAACCAAATCCACAACCAACAGTAAAGGCTGAATCTCAACAGCGCGTTGCGCATAATGCCAATAAACTTGACGCATTCACGCCCGGATTCTTCAGGAATGCCTCCAGCAATTTCTTCGGCAATGTCTTCAGGAATTCCACCATCAATTTCGCCGGGAATTGACCGAAAATTCCACCATTATTTACTCCAAGAAATCCTCCACGAATTCTTTTATAAGTTCTGCAGGGAATTCTTCAGATAATTCTTTCGTGCTGTTTCTCATAAAAAAAATCTGAAAAATTGCACCGTGGAATTCCTAAGAATATTCCGTGAAAATTCCGCAGAATTGCCAATAAACATTCCTGAGAATTCCGCGAAAAATCTTCGAATTTCCTGTGTAAATTCCATATTTTTTTCCGTGAAAGTTTCGA
This sequence comes from Armigeres subalbatus, assembly GCF_024139115.2. Lineage (NCBI taxonomy): Eukaryota > Metazoa > Arthropoda > Insecta > Diptera > Culicidae > Armigeres > Armigeres subalbatus. Next base: position 395,592,596 of record NC_085140.1, on the reverse strand, counting down.
ATAATTTCTTGTGAAAATTTCTCCAGAAATTCCACCGAAAATTTATACAGAAATTATACCGAAAATAAAATCAACAATGGAATTTTTGGAGGAGTTCCTAGATTAATTCCCAAAGATATCCAGAAAGAATTCCGGTGGAAACTTCAAGATTTCCACAGGACATCCTGCAGGAGTTCCTTTGAAAATTCCTCCGGGAATTCTTCCAGGAGTTCAACTTGCAGATCCTCCAAGAATTCCTCCAAGAATTATTCCGGTAGTTCTATCGGCAGTTCCTACGGGGGCTCTCTGAAAATTCTTCCGGGAATTTCTCCAGAATTTCCTCCGGGAATTATACAGAAATCCCTCCAGAAGCTCCTCCGAGAATTTCTCTGGGAGCTCTTCAAGGAATTCTCCGGGAGGTCCTCTGATGATGATGATGGTCCTGCTACATACCCCTACAAAGGTTTCACCTAGATGAGATTTGTCTATAAGATGAATTCTCCAAGATTTTTTCCGAGAAGTCTTCTGGTAGATTCACTGGCAGTTCCTCCGGAGGTTCATTTAAAAAATCTCCCGGGAGTTTCTTTAGAAATTCCTCCGGGTATTCCACCAGTAGCTCTTCCAGGAAATCATTTAGGCTTTCTTCAGCTGGAAATTGCTCCCGAAGTTCTTCCGATAGTTTTTCTGGGAGTTCCTCCGGGAGGTCCTCTGGGAATTCTTCTATGAGTTTCTCCTGAAATTCCTCCGGGAGTTCTTACGGGAGCTCCTCCAGCAGTTCCTACGTGAATTCCTCCGGGAGATCCACCAGCAGTTTTTATGAGCATTTCTCCGGAAGTTTCACCAGCAGTTCCTTTGAGAAGGAACATTCCGAGTAATTTCCGGAGGAACTCCCAGAGGAATTTCTGTAGGAATTCCCGGAGAAAGTATCAGAGGAATTTTCGGAAGAACTGCCAGAGGAACTTCTAGATGAATTTATTGAAGAACTACAGGAAGAATTTCCGGAGGAAATCCTGGAGGAACTCTCGTAAGAACTTCTGGAAAAATTCCAGGACAAACTCCTGCAAGAATTCTTGAAGGTCCTCCCGGAGGAGCTCCCAGAGAAATTTTCCGAGGAACTTCTGAAGGAATTTGTAGATAAATTCCCAAAGAAAGCCTTAATGAACTCCTGAAAGAAAGTCTGAATGAATTTCCGGAGGAACTACTAGTGAAACTCCCGGAGAAGTTTTCAGAGGATCAGCCGATGGAATACCCGGATTTGAATTTCGAGAGGAACTTCCGAAATCCCATTTCCCTTGAAATTCCTGCCAAATATCCTCAAAGAATCCCCTGTAAAGTTCCTGGAGAGATTACTAGAGGAACCTTTGAAAAAACTCCTGGGGGAGCTCTTGGAGGAACTCCCACAAGCACTTCCAGAGGATTTCTCACAAGGTAGTACTGAAATAATTATTGGAGAAGTTCATAAAGGAATTCCTGGAGAAATATCAGAAGGAATTACCGAAAAAATACCAGGAGGAATTAATGCAGAAATTAATAGATGAAATCCAGAAAGTATTCCCAGATGAATTGCTGTTCTTTGTTTGTTCTGAAGAAATTCCTGGAAGAACTCTTGGAAGATATCTTGGAGGAACTCTAACATTAATTTCCGAATGAAATTCTGGAGTAAATTCCGAGTGAAGTCCGGAAAGAGTTCCGGGGAAAAAAATCTGGAGAAATTCCTGAAGGAAGAGAAAAATTTCCGGGGAAATACTTGGACGAATTCTTGGAGAAGTTTCTAAAGAAATTTCTAGAGGAATTCTTGAAGGATATTCTAAAATAATTGCGGAAAGAATTCCAAAATGTAATTCTAGAGGATTTCGCTATTGAATTTATAGAGGTATTCCCGGAAAAAGTCCTGGAAGTTAAGGCTACCTTACACCTCGGGAAAATTTTCCGCCGGATTTTGGTCCCCGTGCATTTTAAATGGGTCCGGGATTTTGATTTTCCGTGCCCAAATCCCGAAAACATCGCATATGCAAAAATACATGGGGAAAAATCCGCGGATCAAATTCCCGAGGTGTGAGGCTACCTTTATCCCGGAGGAATTTAAGGAAGAGTTCCTGGAGGAATGCCCAAATCAGTTCCTTATAGATTAGCAGAGGAAAATATGGAGCGAAATCGGAGGATTTCCGTCATAAATTACTGAAGAAACTTCTAGTGGAATTTTGGGAGGAAATTCCGTATGTATTCTTGGAGGAACTCTAGAATGCATTCCTGAAGGAAATGTCGCAGATTTTCCTGCAAGAATAGCCGAAGAAATGTCTAGAAGTAAAACTTGAAGGGAAGAAAAGAAATCTTCAAGAAACTTCCACATGAATTTCCTAAAACAAAATTAGTTGGGGGTTTCTAGATAAGGAAAAATTACAATTACAGGAGAAGGATTTTCAAACGATTTTCAGAGGAATTTGGGGATAATTTTCCGGAATTTAGAAGTTCCCAGGGGAGCTTCTAGAAGGATTTCTAGGAGAATTCTTGAGCCCGAAATGTTTCGAGTTGTTTTGAAATTTCATATAGTATGGATCCTGGATACCCTTATAAGTTTTTTGGGAATCTTTTGAATTTCAAAAACCTATTTCTGAATATGATTGGATCGTAAAGTGCACATGTTTAAGCGAATTCATTTCAGTACCCGTTCAATCTTTCCACCATTTAGGGGGGGGCGACGGCCCCCCCCTGCCCCCCTCTGGCTACGCCCATGTTCGCAGCTGCACACATGTTGGCCGCCACAGTATCGACAAACAGATCGAGCTCGTGAAAATCGCCCCGCATGGGACATCTTGCAATCAGCTCTCCTTCGTGCTTTAAGATTGCTTCCGTCTTCGAAAACGTGACATTCAGGTCCGCTTTTGCCATCTTCTTCACAGACAGCAAATTCGCTCGGAGATCTGGTACGTAGAGGACATCCTTCAGGCTGATTTGATTGCCTTCTTTGTTGACGCCCTTAATCGTGCCTCGGTGCCAGGAAACCAGAGATTGGTCATCTTTCGCCACGTTGATTATGACGGGTTGCTTCAGCTTCGTGAGATCGGCGAAACAGTGGTTCACGTTCACAAGATGGTCGGTGGCTCCAGAATCCAGCTTGAAGGACACCACACCATCGTCCTGTGCGCGAACGCAATTTCCGGTCATGAAAACCACCGCCTTATCACCGGAAGCAGCGTTAGCTTCAGCATGCACATCCGTCTTCAACTTCACGCGACAGTTCTTGGCCTTGTGTCCCTTCTTCTGACAGCGGTTGCACTTTCCGGTAAACTTACCAGGTTTCTGCTTCGATCCTTGGAATGCTGATGGTTTCTCTTGAGAGTTGACTAGCCGGTCGGTTTTCTTGAGTTCCTCGGCAAGAAGGCGCTCGCGAACAACATCCAGCTTCAAATTATCCTCACCAAGATTTTCCAACGCAGTAACCAACGGATCGAACGATTCGGGAAGGGTGGCAAACAGCTGGGACACAACATCGTTTTCTTCAAGCTTCGCCCCGGCCAGCTTCAGTTGTCGGATCAGCTCTTCGAATGTCTTCAGGTGATCTTTCATGGATGAACCCTCAGCCATTCGCAGCTTCGCAAGTTGCTTTCTGACGAATGTCTGCGACGAGACGGACTTCTTGGCCTAGACGGCTTCAAGGCTGCTCCAAACTTCCTTTGCCGTCTCCTTGTCCCGGACAAGATCCAGCAGATCGTCATGGATAAATGAGATCAGCAGGTACGCCGCTTTACCGTCTTCTTCCTGGAACTTCGCAAGCTCGGCCGGTTCCGCTGGAGGATCCTTCTTGATGACATCCAATAGCTTCACGGACTTCAAATACTTCTCCACTCGAAAACGCCAATTGTCAAAGCCGGTGCCCGAGAACAACGGGATCCCGTGGACCGAATCCTTGCGTGAGTCGCCCATAACCTCTTGATGGTCGGAATAAAATAGAACAGCAGTTTAACAGCAGAAAACTATTTATTCAACTTGTTCGGTGGAGAGCTTGAACAGGAATGAATGATTTGCTACAATTGTTTATTAAATAAAACTTATGTTGCTATGGAGGCCTTCGGTCATCAGCATACTTTGTTGCCGATTTACTCCAACAGGATTTGGATTAGATTTGAATTGTATTTCAATTGGATTTGAATTGGATTTGGGTTGGACGTGAATTGGATTTATATTGGATTTTAATTTGATTTTGATTGAATTTGATTGGATTTGAAACGGATTTGAAATGGATTTGGATTGAATTTGGATTGGATTTTGATTGGAGTTGGATTTGAATGGGATTTGGATTAGATTTGGATTTAATTGAAATGCTTTATCAATTGTTTTATTGGTTGATTTTGGATTCGGATTTGATTTTGATTACATTTAGATAGGATTGCATAAAAATTGAATGTGGATTGGATTTTGACTTGATTTGGTTTTAATTTGGATTGAATTTTAATTGAATTTTTATTGGATTTGATTTGGATTTGGATTAGATTTGGATTGGACTTGAATTGTATTTGGATTGGATTTTGACTTGATTTGGATTGGATTTGAATTAAATTGAAACGCAACATTGATTGTTTTGGATACTAATTGGATTTTGAATCGGATTAGATTTGGATTGAACTTGGATAGTATTGGAATTTTTAGGTAGTAGATTACAGTTTAATTGTATAATAATTAGAAAAAAATGTACACAGTGGTTCCATGGAAGTTTTAAATTTTAATTTAATTAAATAATTTTTATAACTAGCAAGTCATTCAACGTTTATTACATTTCTGGAGAGAAGGGGTGGAGAAGAATGTAGCAGGCAAGATCTGATCTATAAAGTTTCTTTAAAATTATAATGCATTGTGTTATTGGTAATCAGTTAATGCCCTATTAGAAAATTATTATTTTCTTTCAAACGTGTAGCGAGTTACCTTAGATTTGTACAATATTTTGTCTTTGTGTTGATGATCGTGTGAGAGTGGAATTAGGTTCAGTTTGCTGAGTATTGTTACGACCAACGGTCGAGACTAGGAAACTCGTTAGGGTCACGACGACCTCTTTCTTCAGTACCGAGTATAGTTGACGGATTGAGACTCTGACACCTCTGGTTGTTGATCGCTCTGCTGCGGCTTTAGTTTTTATTAGCTTCGTCTTTCAGTTTTCCTCTGGAATCTATTTTTCTGAGTGCAAGTGAGCCACTGGACTTATATGCGAACAAATTTGATTAAATTCAAGTTGCTGCAACCAAATCTGTTCAAAATGTGATTCTTGGGAAATGTACCTTCAATGTATCCTTCAAAATTAAGTTCTGAATTACAGAAAAAATGAGAGAATCTTCATAGGTTCAGCACCCCTCAACGTGTTGACAACGAGTACTAACTCGTTTTATGACAAGACTCAGAGTGCTCCTTTCACTTTTTTGGTCGATTCCTGTCATGGACTGGTAACGGTACGCTTCTCTTTAGTTTGTTGTAGCACTTATATGCGTCGTTCCTGGTAAAATATACCTCTGTCTCCTAGAGCACTTTTTCCTTGTACGCCCGATTTCGAGGCCTCGCCGGTAGAGTTTGTTCTCTGATACTCTTAGATCATATGCAAGCTTCTACAAGTACTATAAATACATACATGTACTAATGCCAAACATAATCTTAGGGTGTTAACAAGCAGGAGCGAGTGTCGTAATCGTTACTTCATGATATCTATTGCTCTATGTAGAGCAGCGTGCTTACCACAGCCAGCACGGGAAGTAACTCACTCCGTTAAGAAACCGCCAAGAATTAAACTCAAATTTTCGGATGCCATACTTTTCAGTACAAAAATAATAATATGAATGATAAAGGACGGGCTAATCATCAGGCATTCACAAACTCATAGACCCATAAATCATCCATTAATTTGCAACTTGTCCAATAAATCTCGGGAACGAAATGATCAAGCACCTCCACCCATAACATCGACGCTTGTCAACGCTAAAAGGGATGAACGCGCCATCAGTACTCCACGCTTCTGCTGATTGATGAGTAATCCTACGAAGACGCTGGTTGAAATAAATCAGACCAAAGGCGCGTACCCAACCGGCAACCAGCAGTACAAACTCGTTATAAAACGTTCATTTCATCTACGTCGTTTGTTCAGTTTGACCGTGCAATTTGCTGGTGCCGGACGCCCTGTTCGAAGCTGTACGCGCGAATATTGATATTCAAAAAAATCGTAATAACTTCATTAAACGGTGTGAAGGGATCGTTACTGTGTCGTCTGAGTGTTTTTTTGCTGTGTTGTTAACTAACATGGAAGCCGGTTTATCACCGTGGGCGATGTGGCCGCAAGTAAACAGTGAGTGTCGTTTTACGTGTCAAACAATATTTGAATTTCGTAGATAATGAACGTTTCGTTGAATTGCAGTGCCTGGAGATGGGCAGGACATGCCTTTAAGGATCAACGGTGTCAACCCCTGTCTGGATGAAAACGGGGTTGCTCATAGAACGAGTAGGTTTGAACTTATGAACCGGCACAAAATGGATACTGGGAATCCTATGTTGGTGGTTAGGAGAGGTCAGCCATTCCAGCTGAAGGTGTACTGCGACAGGCCATTTGACGAGGATAAAGATGTGATTTCATTTATGTTATCGGTGGAACCGATGGACGGAGAGAGAGTGAGCCATGGTCTTGGTACTGTAGTGCATTTGCCTTTGCAAAAGTCCAGCGATGAGGTGGATGAAGATGAATCTGATTGGAAGGCTGTGCTGGATTCAATGGATGACGAAATGTTGACGATCAGCATCAGACCTTCGGCAAAGGCTTCGGTTTCCAAATGGAATATTGCGATTGACACCAAACTAGCTGGATTTGATCAAGTGGTCAACGCACAAGTTTCAGTTAATTTCTATCTATTATTTAATCCTTGGTGTGAGCACGATTGCGTATATATGGAAGGTTTGTGACTGAGTAAAATTGAAGTTTTTAGCCCTAATTTTATTTTCTTTAGATGATCAAATGCGCGAGGAGTACGTCCTTAGTGACACAACAATGATTTGGCGGGGTTGTAATCGAAGCTTTCATCCAACTGTGTGGAAGCTGGGGCAGTTTGAAAAGGATATCTTGGAGTGTAGTTTCCTTCTGTTGTCAACTGTTGGACGAGTAAGCGCTACGTACCGTGGAAACCCGATTCGAGTGGCACGTGCTTTGTCGGCTGCTGTCAATAGCAATGATGACAATGGAGCACTCATGGGAAGATGGAGTAAGGAGTTTCCCGATGGTATACCACCAACAAAGTGGATCGGCTCTGTCGAAATTTTGCAGCAATATTACGCATCGGCAACATCCGTGCGTTACGGGCAGTGCTGGGTGTTTTCCGGAGTGCTAGCTACAAGTAATTGCTGTCATAGTTATATTTTCAACCGTATACTAATGAACATTTTATTGCAGTCTCACGTGCCTTAGGAATTCCTTGTCGAGTAGTGTCTAATTTCAATTCAGCACACGATTCAGAAGCGTCATTGACAATTGACTACTATATCGGTGAGAGCAATAATGATCTAAGTGAGTTCAATTCAGATTATACGTGGAATTTCCACGTATGGAACGAAATGTGGATGCAGCGGCCTGATTTAGGGGAGAGGTCTGATGAGCTGTATGATGGCTGGCAAGCAGTTGATGCAACACCACAGGAGCTTTCCGATGGAATGTACAAGCTTGGACCTGCACCGGTGAAGGCAGTAAAACGAGGAGATATCAATGTGCATTACGACTGTGACTTTGTGTTTGCCGAAGTGAATGCTGATGAGATTTATTGGAGATACAGAGGACCTGGTCAACCGTTGAAGCTTGTAAAGAAGGATCCTACTAAAGTCGGCCAATTCATTAGCACCAAAGCAGTGGGTTCATGGGAGCGTGAAGACATCACTGAAACGTACAAATTTGAAGAGAAATCTTGCGACGAGAGAATCACAATGATGAAAGCACTAAAACAAGCGAATAGTCCTTTCGCTAGGATCTACACAAACGAAGAATTCCATGACATTGATTTTGAAGTGGATATTCGTAACGATGTTAAAATAGGAGAACCTTTCACGATCATTCTCAATATAAAAAATAGCTCAGATAATGCGACATACCCTATCGAAGGAATTGTTCACGTAGATACCGTACTTTACACGGGAAAGCTGAGGACGCCTCTGAAAGCTTTGCCATTCGAGGTTGAAGTAGAACCAAATACAACCAGCACCGTCGAACTACATGTAGAATTTGATGAATACTATCAGAACGTTCTGGATCAGGCCTACTTCAGAATAACGTGCTCAGCCAGTGTACGAGGAACCAATTATGAATATTTTGCACAAGAAAACTATCGAGTTCGCAAGCCGGACATCAAGATCAATTTGGATAATGAGCCCCACATCGGAGCACCCCTCTACATTACGGCCTCCTTACAAAACCCAATGCCCATCCAACTGACGAACGGTGTATTCCGCTTCGAATGCTCTGGAGTGTGGCAGCCAGTTGAAATTCCCTACGACTTTATTGAGGCTGGGGACACGGCAGTCATCAAATTTCGTATGACGCCTAATTTGCCCGGTAGCGCACAAATTGCTGCCAAATTCAATGCCGAACAACTGAACGACGTGGATGGCTTCGTTTCCTTCGAAGTGGCTGAAATCGATTCGGAGCTCAACGCAGGACGTTCGCTTAAAAATAGTCTCGTTTTTGCGTGATTTCACTTTTCGGCTTCAATTGTATTTATTCCACATATGTATAACTTGGTATTCCCCGAGGCAAATGTATCTAAATAATAAAATGACCAGTGATGACATCATTTTTCGTTTATTTTCATTTCACTCCATTCGTTTTGCTCGATGATGACCGATCAAGGGGCCGGTCTATAGGCGCGGAAAGTATGACGCACTTAATGACAGCGCCGAAATGGGAATGCGTGACGACATGAATCATGTTCTTTTGTACACCAAAAGCCGGTTTCAGCAGAAGATTGACGACTGTTTTGATTCCGATGAATCTTTTGTGGAGCGATTCATTCGTCTTCTCCCACAGCATCGGAGAGTAAAACGCCTGGTCAACTCTCGCTCGACTCCCATTCCTTTGCACGTGTCTAGCGAGTCGCTTGAGCGGCGATTGCGCGCGAACTGTTCAAATCAATGTTATTTCATTCATAAAACTTAAGCAAAGCAGCTGGCGGTGTTAACCTTCCTGCAGTGTCCGATCACAGTTTTGACTATCCTTTGTCCACATCACCTATCCAGAGCCACACTTCATTTGATTATTTTATAGGCGAATATCATACTAACAAATGTTAAAAAAACCCTAATGTGCATATTGATAGTTTCTACTTGAGTATGTGTACTGACTTGCAAATGATGCGCAATGCTACCCCGATTATACCACACATCGTTTAAATCGTTTTAAAAATTGGTAGATGTCCTATTTTTGAGTAGTACGATTAAGACCGATTTGGTTGCAGCAGCTCATATATGACTCGATTTGATTGTACATAAGTCATAGTAACTCGTCTATGACAAGTGGGCTACTTGAGTGCATGCTACAAAGCAGACTGCCAAAAAAATCTATTCAAAAAAATAATCTTAAACATTCCGCAAAGGTTAAGGCGAATGGTCGACCGAAACTTCTCCTACTGTTACTGCTCTACGAATCCCACCAGCGTAGTCGCGATGCGGGATGATGCCTTGATCTCCACGATCCTCCCTACTGCATTTGTTGCAGAATTTCTATAAGAATTTACACGGAGATCAATTGGGCTGCCAGTTGAAGTTCTCGTCGCGATCGAGCAAGTCGAACATCATTCATCGTGGGTTTCGTTGGTGTACGGTAGTTTGAGTAGTGGAAGTGATTAATTATTCTAAGTTAGTTAAAAAGGTAGCAGCTACGACAATAAAGAACAAAATGAGCTACTTGTATGACTACGTGGAACGGTTTCTACCGACAGCCTGGAGGAGGAAACGGATACGACGACCACCGATGATCTGGTCCCCACCGGAATGTAATTGTCAATCTTTTATTTTGCAAATCACGATTGAAAGGGAATCGCGATTACATCATGTGTGGGTGACCAATGTCAATATAAAACTGTGAATGATTAACGATGCAAATGCGCAATGTTTAAACTAGAATCGAGCTTCCAGGGAATCAATTGGATGTGATGAAAGAAGTGTGTACAATGCGTTATGATGTAGTGGGTGTTTGAAGAATGTGAATAGTAAATATGCACTGTCGAGTGACACTTCCAAGTTGTTAATGACGGTTTTGTTCAGAAAGCACTGTGAATATTTGCATAAATACGACAATAGAATGGTGTTTAGTTTACGAAGTGTACAATTCAACAATATGAGGTCTGTGTAGAGATCTTCTTCTTTTTCTTATTGACATTACATCCCCACTAGGACATTGCCGCCTTGTAGAGATTTCTAAGCCAAGTTACCATTTTTGTTATTGTATATCATAAGGCGCCACGATTATACTTTTATGCCCAGCGAAGTCGAGAAAATTTCCAACCCGCAAATTTTCTAGACCGGACCAAGAATCGAACCCAGCCACCTTCAGCATGGTCTTGCTTTGTAGCCGTGCATCTTACCGCACGGCTAAGGAAGGTGAAGAGATGTATTCTATTATTAAACCAATGTTACGTAATGTAGCAATAACTTACGAAATGATGGACACAGTGTTTTGCTTCGATGTACTTCTGTAGAATTTTTCTTGATTGATGATTTGTGAGGGAAGTCAGATTTTTTTTGTTTTGGAAAAGATGTTTAATTCTGATACACATAGTTAAGTTTGCCATTTTAGGGTGTTTTTATGAGATATTGCGAAAAAAAATTTGGCTGCCACACTATTCCATTTAGTATACGGACGTATTACCAATTATACAACAGCTGCCCTTGCGAGAAGTTGTTCCATAACCAGCTTATAACGATGGGATATCAGTCAATTCCCCGTATCTATCGAATCTGCTTTGGCAACATTTCACACCCTGTTCTCTCTACCCAACTATGTGTATCAGAATTGAACAACAGTCGGTTGCGTTTGAATCACAAACATGTGCTTCTATTTGTCGTATTGAGGCGGGTTTGCTTCTGCAACGACAATAGAGGCTCGCTTGCCACCGAGCGTCCGACCAGCAGCGGTGTGATAATTTTTTTTTCTTGATTGATGTGAGGGAAGTCAGATTTTTTCTTTTTTTGGAAAAGATGTTTAATTTTGATACACATAGTTAAGTTTGCCATTTTAGGGTGTTTTTATGGAATATTGCGAAAAAAGATTCGGCTGCCGGTGGGACTTGAACTGCCCATGATCGCATATTTGTAACATTTGCATTTTGGTTGATTTTGTAAATCGTTTGTCAATCCTCACCACAAACTCAATCATTTTCAGCTTACCACAGATAAGCAAGATAGTAAAGCCTTTTGTACTGTTGTGGGACTAGATGCAGTAAATTGAGCTTTCTAAATAATTCACAGGCTTCTTACAAAATGAATAAAAATGCGAGTGTTACAAATATGCGATCATGGGCAGTGAACTTCTGTAGAATAATATGAAGTCTTCAATAATATTTGAATTTACATAAAAACAAACGGTACACTGTTTAACCTAATGAAAACATGTTAAAAATAGAGGCGTAGTACAAACCGTTATTGAGATACAATATTCTGAAAATAATAATCCAAATTTAAGTACCTGGCCTTTTCATGCATTACAAAGTGAATTAAAAATGTAGGGGAAGGTGGTCGGTTGTCGGCACCCTTTTGTGTTTCGCCACCAGTTATTAGCTTATCCCTATTGGCTTCCATTGGTATGCAAATATCACCACATTGTGCAATTGGATGAAAGTTATGGACCAAAACTTTCATCCAATTGCACAATGTGGTGATATTTGCATACCAATGGAAGCCAATAGGGATAAGCTAATAACTGGTGGAGAAATTTGATTTATTATTTCATCTATTTGAAAAATTTTAATTACAATTTTGTTAAGCGTTGATTTTATGCCATTTCGAAAAAGGTGGTCGGTTGTCGACACCATGAAAAAGCACTCAAAATAAAAAAAATATGAAGTGGGAGCGTTATGGCTGGAAAGATCAAGATTTATTGTGTCAATAGCAATGAAATTTATTACATTTAAGTACATTATACACATTTTATCAAGATTTTAAAAATTGTTAGTTTTGCTAACAACTTGGCTTATAGTCTAAAATTATGCAATAAACTGATGATTTCCCTTGATAATCACCGGGGTGCCGACAAGTAAAATAAGTAACCCTTTTAAAAAGTGAAAATAATAGGGTAAATCACTACTTGGGCCTATGGACCCCATTCCCGGCTCACTGCACAAAAAACTAATTATTTATACTGTTTGGAAGCCGTAGGTTTATGATTGATATTTTTTAAAATGTCTCCTATTTATCGCGCACAATACTCAATATTTTTCAACCATTTATTTCACTCCTAATCGATCCAATTTTAGAAATTAAAAATGTAGATTTCAAACTTTTGCTCTTCGTTGCAACACCACTGAGCCGGAGTGATTCTTTCCTCTTTTACAAAACGGTATCATCAAATAAACACCTACCTGAAAATCTTCACAGTGCTCGATACAACCATTGCTTCAGGCTGTTTATCACAATACAAAAATGCTAATATCACGCACTTCAATCTTTTCTAATTGTTCGTATCACTAGATTTTATATAAACATATTAGAATACATTTAAAAATGTATCCTCAAACCTAACAAAAATCACCTCGGCCCAAGAACTTCTAGCTGTACAGTGCTGCCAAAAGGCCATGAGTCTTATTTTAGTATGAAGATAATCCTTCGTCGTTAATAGGAAAACTGTCTAAAACGTTGACGCTTTTATGTTATTTATAATTATCTAAATTTCAAAGACTAAAAGCAATATTTTTTCAAGTATTTGGAAGGAATTTGGATGAGTGCATATATCTTCTCAACCAATTAAAAATTATTATGAATAATACCATCTGGCATCACGGTATCGTGGAACGTGCATATTTTTGTTTACGTCTCATTTTCTACCGTCCCGAGAGAGAGATTGAGTAAAATATTGCATATGCCGAAGAGATTTGGGGTATGCCAGATAAGCAATCGCCTATGACTGAAATGAGTGCTGCACCATGTTAATTTAAATCAAGTAAAAGCTTTTTCGAGCGGTTTTTAGCAAGAATAACTATTTTTTAAGCAGAGGTGAACCCCATCGCAATATTACATGGCCCACAAAATTCAGGAAAAGTAGCTCCTAGTCATAAATATCAATTAAAAAATGCAGTCGTGCGCATGTTAGGCCGGGAATGGGGTAAGAAACCCTAGTTAAATTGCGACTGCTACGGTGGCATTCAATTATGAATCACAAAATAGATTAAATTAGCTGTGTAAATACGTAATGCGCTCACCATTTCGATCGTTTTACTTTGGTTTATAACACTAAGCAAATGACAAAAAAAAACGTTGGAGTGGGTTTTCACTTGACAAGAAAGTGTTTGAACTGAACACAACAAGATCGTGCTTATATAGCACATGTATGGAAAATGTCAGAATGACCAAATATTTTTTCTGTCAAAAGTTACGACTGGGTGCCGACAACCGACCAGTGCCGGCAACCGACCACCTTCCCCTACCTAAAAGTTTCGACGCATTATTACTGTCAAAGGTCAGTTTTAATGAATTTAATAAAAATGCACAACACGTGTATTCGGATAAACGGATACGATTAGTCAAGGTGATGGTGAACCGAGTGATCTGCGTAGTTCGAGTTTCAGGGACGCTCCTGAGTTCTATGGTTCGCTGACGACAAGAGGGAATCTACGCGAATTGCAATAGCTATCAACGCATCGGAGATGAAGTACAAGATGGAATAGACGGTGACAAAATCGTTATTTTATGTCGTGTACCTGAGCACACTTTAGAATGATAACTGCAAATAAATGATATACGTATCATGGCAGGGACTCCGTATAATACTTCGTTATCGTTTGGTATTCGTTTGTGGACACAACACCTGGAAAATGTTCTCGTACTGCGTTCCATGTGCATGCTAAGACGAAGCCCTTGCCAACGGGATATAATTTGCATCAGCAGTTGAGGGTAGCATCCATCATTCATACCGCGATAATCAGACGACTGTGATGGGTCGGGCACATTGTTAGAAGGACTAATTGAAACCTGATATGCAATTTTTCTGACTTCGATTAATATTTACCGGAATATTTTTAAAACAAAGTAAAATTATCATTTTTTTTATCAATTATCAGACTATTGTTTATATTTATTCCTGCTTATCTTTTGATAAAAGTTACTTAGCATTAATTGATTCTACAAGCTGAAAAATAAATTCATACTGATTTAAGTGGTTTGGTTGCGTGGGATGCAAATATTTCTTCTTCTCTTCTCATCGGCACACTGGGACAGAGCCACCTCGTAGCTTATGAGCATTTCCACTGTTATTAACTGCAAGGTTTCTAAGCCAAGTTACCATTTTTGCATTCGTATATCATAAGGCTAGCACGATGATACTTTTATGCCCAGGGAAGTCGAGACAATTTCCAATCCGAAAATTGCCTAGACCAGCACCGGGAATCGAACCCAGCCACCCTCAGCATGGTCTTGCTTTGTAGCCGCGCGTCTTATCGCACGGCTAAGGAGGGATGCAAATATATTGGATGGAAAAACTAACATCCGATGAGCAATATTTTCTTCAGCATCATATAATATTTCCATAAACCAACAGTTTTGTAAGATGTTATTTATTTATTTACTTTCACTTCCTAATGATTAAATCAGGTAATCAATATCAATGATCATTTCCCAAGCGCCACACAAAGTCCATTGCTGAATATTGAGTTTTGTTTCTGCGAGACCAACTACAGTATATGGTTACTGCTCCTGGTTTCCAGCTCATGATGACTAATAATAGCTGGTTTGTAATCAGAATGTGTTCAACCCAGCCGTGCGATCGAATAATCAAACAGAGTTCGGACACAGTGGCCGAGTAGATTAAAAATGTACTATGCTTATCCTATATTTATTTAAATTAGGTTACAGAAGATCCAAATGCTTAAGAAAATGATCCTAATATGATCAAGTTCAAGAGAGGTTCTGGTAACTTTTACTCAAATTCTGGAAAGAAAGATTGAAACATAACTGGTAATAAGGGAAAGTCTCCTTATACCGGATGCCATTGAACAAAACAAATAATGTTTGTCTTTCTCGTATACTAAGTATACGTAAAGGCTGTATGTTCGCTTCTAAAACAAACTATTTATAGAAGACCCGGAGACCCATAGTGTTATATACCAATCGACTCAGTTTGACGAATTGAGGTGATGTCTGTGTATGTGTGTGTGCGCAAAAAGTCTAACTCATTCTTTTGTACTTACCCTTAACCTTAACTTACCCATCGACGGGGAATCTTGTCCCATTGTTTCCTATTGAAAATTTTCCGGATTGAACGGGCTTAGAAGTTATGGCCAAAATACTATTTATTGTGAAAAAAGCGTGCAAAAAGTCTAGCTCACTTTTTGGCACTTAGACTGAACCGATTTGCTTGCAACAGGTTGCATTTGACGGAGATACCGTTCTATTGTTTCTTATTGAGAATTGGCCGGATCGAGGCATGGGCTTGGAAGTTAAAACAAGTTGCATTCGACGAGGAATCCTGTCCCATTTTTTACTATTGAAAATTGGTCAGATCGGACTATGGGCTTGGAAGTTATGGCCAAACTTTTTTTTATATAAAAAAGCGTGTAAAAAAGTCTAGCTTTTGGTACTTAACCTTAACCGATTTACTCGCAACAAGCTGCATTTGCCGGGGAATCATGAGTGCCTGGGTGCCTGTTTTGTCGTGTTTCTGCTCAGTAAGCAGATAGCTGGCGCGGTCTGATTTGTTGTTCTGTGCTGGCGAAATGCCCAGTAAGCAAATAGTTCACGCGGTCGAGTGAGTATATTAAATGGTGCGCGATCGGGCGTGTTTAAGGTAGGACGCACGGCAAATGCTGGGTATAGCGTACCATAGGTACTTCGCGTACCTGGAGGAATAAAATAGACCCCATCTCGCGGTCCTTAGCCTCTTACCCAGGAACTCCTATCCCTACCTCCTCGTGGTGCTGGCCGGGATACGAGCAACCTTAGGGAAGATCGGTTAACCAACCCCGGTGGAGTGTCTGTTGTCCATGTCAGGATCGGCTCACAACAGCGTCTGTTCTCCATGTTAGGGGCGGCTGATCATCGTCCGAGTGCCAGCGAGGGACTCTAAATGAAACTGTGCACCATGGTCCACCGGGAATAAGGAGGAATGGTCCTCCGAAAATTTAGGGGGTTTGGTGTCAGGCCCTGCAAGCCAGTCTTTAAAAAACATACGCAACGAACAATCAACAAGAGAGTACGGACCGGAACCATCAGCGAAGACCACTGCGACGAAAAGGGACTAGCGATTGGAAAGTCGGTTCGTGGAACTGCAAATCTCTCAACTTCATTGGGAGCACACGCATACTCGCCGATGTGCTCAAGGACACTGGGTTCGGCATCGTAGCGCTGCAGGCGGTTTGTTGGAAGGGATCAATGATGTGAACGTTTAGAGGTAATCATACCATCTACCAGAGCTGCGGCAACACACACGAGCTGGGAACAGCTTTCATAGTGATGGGTTCAGCATAATCAACGTCCATAGTCCATACTCCGGAAGCACTGACGATGATAAGGATGCATTTTACACGCAGCTGGAACGTGAGTACGACAGCTGCCCAAGCCACGACGTCAAAATCATCATAGGAGATTTGAACGCTCAGGTTGGCCAAAAGGAGGAGTTTAGATCGACTATTGGGAAGTTCAGCGCTCACTTGCTGACGAACGAAAACGGCCTACGACTAATTGATTTCGCCGCCTCCAAGAATATGGCCATTCGCAGCACCTACTTCCAACACAGCCTTCCGTATCGGTACACCTGGAGATCACCACTGCAGATAGAATCACAAATCGATCACGTTCTGATTAATGGACGGCACTTCTCCGACATTATCGACCTCAGAACAACATCGACTCTGACCACTATCTGGTGATGGTTAAACAGCGCCCAAAACTATCCGTCATCAACAATGTTCGGTACCGACGACCGCCGCGGTACGACCTAGAGCGACTGAAGCAACCTGATGTCGCCACTGCATACGCGCAGTATCACGAGGCATCGTTGCCGGAAGAGGGTGAGCTCGATGGGGAGTCCTCTTGAGGACTGCTGGAATACAGTCAAAACAGCCATTAACGACGCAGCGGAGAACAATGTGGGGTATATGGGACGAAGTCGATGGGACGATTGGTCCCGACGAAGAGTGCAGACAGATTCTGGAGGAGAAGGACACAGCGTGGGTAGTCGCGCTGCAGCAAGGTACCCGGCAGAACGTGGAACGTTATAAACGGAAGCGGAGACAGCAGAACCGCGGAGATGTAACAGCTGTGCCGTTCTCAAGAAACACGCAAGTTCTATAAGAAGCACAACGTATCCAGCAAAGACTTCGTGCCGCGAGCCGAAATGTGTAGGGATAAGGATGGGAGCATCTTGACGGACGAACGTGTGGTGATCGAAAGGTAGAAGCAGCTCTACGAGGAACATTTGAATGGCGCTGAGAGTACAGGCAGTGAAAGTCAAGGCAGCGGAGGAGATGACTACGTCAGTTCAGCGGACGATGGAAGCCAACCAGCCCCCACCTTGAGGGAAGTTAAGGATGCTATCCAACAGCTATAGGCCAATAAAGCAGCTGGTAAGGATGGTATCGGAGTTGAACTCATCAAGATGGGTCCGGAAAAGCTAGCCACTTGCCTGCACAAACTGATAGTCAGAATCTGGGAAACTAAACAATTACTGGAGGAGTGGAAGGAAGGGGTTATATGCCCCATCTACAAGAAAGGCGACAAGCTGGAGTGTGAGAGCTTTCGAGCAATCACCATCCTTAACGACGCCTACAAAGTGATATCTCAGATCATCTTCCGACGTCTTCCACCATTAGTGAATGAGTTCGTGGGATGTTATCAAGCCGGCTTGTTGACGGCCGCTCGACAACGGACCAGATCTTTACTGTACGGCAAATCATTCAAACGCACCATCTGTTTATTGATTTCAAAGCGGCGTACAGATGATATGGACATTATAGTTCATTCGAATCGTGCCGGAGACTAAGACAAGATGATGGACTTTCGTGCCTGTTGTTCAACATTGCGCTAGAAGGTGTCATACAGAGAGCCGTGTGTAACAGCTGGGGTACGATTTTTAACAGATCCAGTCAATTTATTTGTTTCGCGGATGATATGGACATTGTCAGCCGAACATTTTCAAAGGTGGCAGAGCTGAAGACCCGCCTGAAATGCGAAGCAACAACAGTTGGACTGCTGGTGAATGCGTCAAAAACAAAATACATACTTGTGGGCGGAACCGAGCGCGAGAGGGCCCGCCTGGAAAGCAGTGTTACCGTAGACGGGGATACCTTCGTAGTGATCGAGGAATTCGTCTACCTTGGTGGATCCTTACTGTTAGTCGTGAAATACGAAGGCGCATTATCTGTGAAAGTCGGGCCTACTATGGTCTCCAGAAGAAACTGGGGTCAAAAAAGATTCGCCACCGCACCAGATGTGTCATGTACATGACGCTGATAAGACCGATAGTCCTCTATGGACACGAAACATGGACAATGCTCGAGGACTTGCAAGCACTCGGAGTATTAGAGAGACGGGTGCTTAGGATCATCTTTGGCGGTGTGCAAGAAGACGGTGTGTGGCGGCGAAGAATGAACCACGAGCTCGCCCAGCTCTACGGCGAACCCAATATCCAGAAGGTGGCTATAGCTGGAAGGGTACGATGGGCAGGGCATGTTGCAAGAATGCCGGACAGCAATTCGGCAAAGATGGTGTTCGCTTCCGATCCGGCAGGTACGAGAGGGCGTGGAGCGCAGCCAGCGAGGTGGGCAGACCAGGTGCAAAACGACTTGGCGAACGTGGGGCGTATTCGAGGATGAAGAGACGCGGCCTCGAACCGTGTATTGTGGCGACAAATTGTTAATTCAGTGTTATCTTTTAAGATGTTAACTAAATGAACGAAATGAAAAGGTAGGACGCAGAATATTCGCGAAATCCGAGTTTGTGGTTCTGTTTTTAGCGTTCGATGAATAAGTGAGCGATATGATGCGAAACATTTACTAGATCCGGGTAACTTTGTTCTGCTTTGGATGGGTCGTAAGTAAATTAATAAATATATTTTTATAACTTGTCAGCATATACTATTGTTGACAAACGCTCTATATTGTCGAGTAGTGCTCCCTAGTTATTACTTATTCACCTTACCCACTAGCACAATTTTTTTTTTTCCGACACATCTATGAAGACTGAGTGTGGGTTCCCTGCATCTTCCATCTTCCTTCCCTTCCTTCTGTGATTGTAAGGACGTGGACAGGTATACAACTGCTACTGTTTAGGAAAAGGTACTGATACCATGTACCAATTCACGACAATATACAGTAGATTGCTCAAAGCTGAATTAAAGCTATCGTTTGGTCTGATGAAGAATTATCGAATCACCAAAACGCTTAACCGGTTACACCTTGATCGACTCGATATCAAGAAGCGGAAATATCCGAGAAGCTAACAATTTGGGCCCTCACTCTGCGGACCAAAGTTCGATACCCATACTCTCTGCTCCTATTTTTTTTGTTTTCCAATAAAAATAAGAACTGTAAAATTTCGGCACGCGTAAATTTAAAACAACCTATAACTTTATGTTGTTCAACACGAAGCAGATTGTTACATCTACTTGAACCGCAATTTACAGGTTTTGTTCGTACTGTGGTTTGTACGTACACAGTATAAAAATGTTACTGCATATATGGTGTAACACAAAGGCTCCAAGCGATTCGAATCATTTTTTCATCACATTTTAAAATTACATTAATTCCACCACTTGATTGTCCCTTTGACAGATTCGTATTTCTACCTCAACAGTAAGGCGCCTTCAGTGTCTCGTACTTAACTCGACTCAAGTACGACACTCTGAAGACGGCCTTACTGTTGAGGTCGAAATACGTATCTGTCAAAGGGACAATCAAGTGGTGGAATTAAATGGAATTGTACAAACATTGATAACGACACAGTGACAGTGGGATGATCCCCGAATTACGTACCTTATGCAATGTTAATTTCAACTCCTCCCCTCTTTGTCACACTTTTTGTATGAAGCATTTGAATATTTTGTATCATGCCACACTTCACGCAGTAAGGTAAAAGAGCGCTTATTGTGCACTGCTCAGACAGAACTGCACGAGTGAGTCAGGTTAGGATCATGCGAATTCTGGAAGGTTTTGTATGATCACATAATGGATCTAGCACTCTCGTACAAGTGTTTAATTTTGTATCGACTTTTGTTTAAAGGTATGCCACTGTCCGATGTGCTTAGAGATCGATCCAGTGGGTGTCAGTAAACATTGTTTTGATTCGCGCTAAGTCGCTTTTAAACCGCACGGGGCGCCTACCTATAATGAGTTGTGTGAAGTATAACAAGTCATACAAGCAAACTCAACCATCAGCATGTGGGTGCTATTTAGAGACGGAGTTTATCTTCAGTGTTTGGAAGAAATGGTCACTTTACATCATGGCGCTACGGGAAGCACACTCCATTCTGATGAATAGAACCTTGACCAAGTTTGTTCATTTTTTATTTTGGTGGATGGTTGTTGATGACTGTTGATGTCCGGTCTTAGTAATTTTGACTGACTGGAGGTTATTTAATTTTATTTATGATGTTTCACAGCCGAGGGAGTACTTCAAGGGAATTTTCGATAATCATAACTGAGCTCAGTCATCAGAACAATTGAACTCGAAGAAATGGTAAGAATCATTTGCTGATTCTGAACTGTGTTACTCACTTAGATCTTCTTCATGAACATTGGAATTCCCCGTCATGAGTGAGAGATATTATAGTGCCATTCAAAGTTCACAGAAAGAATGAATCATCAAGCAAATGATGCTGATCGATGGAAAGGGGCATTTTGTTATCAACTGTTATTACTCTACTCTAATAGATTATGTTAAGTATAAAATATCAGCAATTTTACTAATGATGGTGAAATGGTAATTTATTTTCACCATCTATGGTGCAACGGATGTTATGTCAAACTGTCTAATTTCGATTACGTTTTTGACAGCAGCAGTTGATGAACATTATTATTGGTATTTCATCAATGAAGAAAATGTATTATTATCATTATTAAGATTAAATTCGGTTACATATGAGTTGCAGCTACCAAATCGGACTGAATTGTGTTGCTATGGCACACAATTGGCTTCTTCAATCTAGCTTTCTGTGTAAGAAACAACAATGCATCAGGATCGTGTTATCGAACCAATCAATGGATTATTGAGTGTTGTCGCCCTAATCCTCCTGCTAGTACCGAGTAGTCACGCGACTTATTGGATCCGCTCCATCGTGATATGTGGTTGCAATCAGTTGTCACGATCGGCAGAATAGAATGAGCATCTAGATGCACTGCTACCATGAAGGGGCACCGGTTGCATCCGTTTCGTTTTACAGATATCTCTCACCTTTATCGACCTGCTGTAGTCTGGTTGTAACTGCTGATGATTATCATTATTGTAAGCAATCAATCAATTTATTGTCCTTCAGTTCGATTGTAGTCAAACTGAAAGGCAATAAATCAACTGCTGATTAATAGTTCTGTCTCATCGAACGATTGTTTGCAAACTTGCTACTTTCTGCAGAAAACTTGCCGGTGAACTTTCGTTTGATGTATGGGCTATGGGAACAAGTGTTATTGCACTGCTACCGCTGCTACTATTACCGATTTAGTGGTACACACAGTATCAAGGAAGACTTTCCCACGATAGTTTACCGATGATAAGAAGAGGTAATCTATAGAAATAGATACGATTTAATATAATCTGAATTCATCTTAGCAAAAAAAGAGAGGATCAACTTTTCTTGTTATTTAGCCCGGTGATCCCCCATTCGAAAGATGAAAATGATCCAAAACTTTGAATAAAGTATCAATAAAATCATACAATTGAAAATGTGTTGGACGCTGGATAGTTGTTGGCTAAACAACCGTTTTGTCATTGTCAAAGGAATTCATGGACAAATTTCATAAGCAATTCCTGGAGAAATCTAGTAATTCATTCTGCGGGTCGCGGGAGTTAGATTCGCAAAAGAAGAAATTCAGAAAGGGTTTCCGAGAATTTTGAATAGAATTCTCAAACGATTTTCTTAAAGAATTTTGTAAAAATCCCTTAAAAAACAAATTTCCGATTATTATTATTAGTTAGATTTTCAACCCAAGGATCTTTTCAGATAAATTTCCGAAATAAATTCTGAATTGGTTCTCGGTGGAGTCTCTTAAGCAATTTTCGAATGTTTAAACGAATTCCTGGAAAAGTTACTAAAATATTTTCCAGAGAAGTCTGAAGATATTTTCAAAAAAAAGTTATTGAAGGAAAATCCAATAAAATATCAGGAACAAGTTCGTTTTGGAATTCCAGAAATATTCAGGAAGTTCCCAAAAATATCCTGGAAAAATTATTGAAAAATTCTTATAAGAATTTCCGGTGAAATTAATCAAGAAGAAATAGCTAAAGGAACAAGAAGAAATAGCTAACGGCTGACAACAATGTTAGCCGTGAAATACGAAGGCGCATCATCTGTGGAAGTCAAGGCGCATCATCGAAGGCGCATCATCTGAAGCCTACTACGGGCTCCAGAAGAAACTGCGGTCAAAAAAGATTTGCCACCGCACCAAATGAGTCATGTACAAGACGCTAATAAGACCGGTTGTCCTCTACGGACATGAAACATGGATAATGCTCGAGGAGGACTTGCAAGCACTCGGTGTATTCGAGAGACGGGTGCTTAGGACCATCTTTGGCGGTGTGCAAGAAGACGGTTTGTGGCGGCGAAGAATGAACCACGAGCTCACCCAACTCTTCGGCGAACCCAGTATCCCAGAAGGTAGCTAAAGCCGGAAGGGTACGATGGGCAGGGCATGTTGCAAAAATGCCGGACAGCAACCCTGCAAATATGGTGTTCTCATCCGATCCGGCAGGTACGAGACGACGTGGAGCGCAGCGAGTGAGATAGGCAGATCAGGTGCAAAACGGCTTGGCGAACGTGGGGCGTATTCGAGGATGGAGAGATGCGGCCTCGAACCGTGTATTTTGGCGTCGAATTGTTGATTCAGAGTTTTCTGTTTAGATGTAGACTAAATAAATGAGCTAAAGGAATACCCAAAGAAATTCCTAGCGAAGCCATTTTTCAAGGAATTTTCGCAGAAGTTTCAAAAGTATTTCTGAAGGAATTCCGAAAGGAATTTTCGAAGGATTGTACGAAGGTATTTCCGAAAGAATTTCTCAAGGAACTTTTGAAGGACCTCTCAAAAATATTACGAAGTAATTCTTTTATGAATTTATAAGGGAATGCCTAATGGATTTACCAAAGGAATTTCTAAAATCATTTGCGAGAAAATTCTTAAAGAAATTTACAAAGCAATTCGTTGAGGAATTTTCTAAGATTTTCTAAAGGAATTTTCGTTGAAATTTACAGAACAATTCCTTTAAGTTTTTCGAGGTTTTCCTGAAGAAATGATCAAATGAACCCCTAAAAAATCCAAATGAACTCCTGAAGAAATCGTCGAAATAATTTTTAAATAAATTCCCGAAGAAATTCTTGAAGGAATTTTCAAAAAATAATCGTAAAAAATTTTTCAAGGAAATCTAAAGGTATCTCCGAATAAATTCCCTGA
This sequence comes from Armigeres subalbatus, assembly GCF_024139115.2. Lineage (NCBI taxonomy): Eukaryota > Metazoa > Arthropoda > Insecta > Diptera > Culicidae > Armigeres > Armigeres subalbatus. The sequence continues at coordinate 395,568,813 of NC_085140.1, read as the reverse complement.
GTAAGTTCTTAAGGATCCCCTAATTCCGATGGAATTCTTAGAATTCCTTTGGAAGTTGGAGTTCTTTTGGAAATTACTTTGGGATATCCTTCACAAATACCATTAGAAATTCATAGTGGAATTTCGGGTGGAATTTCTAACAGAAATTCCGAAAGAATTACTGGACAAATTTTCGGAGGAATATATTGAAAGAAATTTCCGGATGAATCACTGAAGGAATTTTTGAAGGAATACATGAAAAAATGGTTGAAGAAATTTCTGAATGAATTTCCGAAGAGATTCCTGAAGGAATTTCCTAAAGAATATACCTATCTTAACTAATTTATTCACAAAGAAAAATGTTCGAAAGATTATATGAAATTTTCTGGTTGAATTTCTGAAATAATATCAGGATGAATATCTCAACAAACTTCTGGAGGATTTTCCGCTGAAGCTCTTAAAAAGAAATTCTCAAGGATTTCAAGGAATTGGAAGTTTCTAGACAAACATTTCAAATAGTTTTTGGATGCTCTTCCAATTAAGTACTAAGACGATAAAATTGAAATAAGTGATTAAGGTAATCTTAGATATATAAATCAGTATAATAAAGACTTGAAACAAAATGCAAATTTCGTCATATTTGAAACTGCCGGATATCGTTTTAACTTATTAACCGTAATTTGTCATAGGACGAGTTCATACTATCCCATTTAATTCCATCACTTGATTGTATCTTTAACAGATACTTATTTCAACCTCAACAGTAAGGCCATCTTCAGTGTCTCGTACTTGACTCGATACGACTAATTTTTTTATGATAAACCCTTCCGGTTTTTACTACCGATCATCTGATCTGACCTTTTCTTTGGGGTCACTTCTTCCTTTTCCACGCTTCACCACACCCTGCCTTTTCCCACTACTTCCTCAACCCCAATGGCGGTTGGATAGCCTGATCGCCTGCCACGCATTTGGCGGCTTGTTGAGGTACGTCGACGACTAGCGATGGCGTCACGCTGTGCCTTAGGGAAAGATCCGTTGAAACTTTCGGGATGTATTCGTCCGTTCCTTGGTCCGTTATCTACCTGCCAATATGGTAAAGGATTGTCCATCGGCGGTAACGATTGGAGTTGGAGTTGCTACTCCTTGATTGATCAGAACTGGTGTAAATTGAACTACAATCCAAGTGAATAAAGGTCGAGATTTTCCACTTATTATTGAAGTACATATTTCAGCACCCAACAAATCTAGATCAATATCGGCGCCGGCCAAGTCCTTACAGTCAGCTGGGAAAGGAGGGGAGTGTGTAGTTATTGTTGCTAATAGAGACCGAGAATACCTCTGCATTCCAACTATACCACCGAAAGTGTTATCACCGTGGACGTCCTCACGTCCTGTGGTTTCGACATCCACCCGCCTTGGCCGGCTCACCTTGTGTGCTTTCTCAGGGGCAGCTTTAGAACTAACGGAAGACAGAACAACCTCCTACTTTCCTGCCAACCAGCGGACAACATGCAAGGCCTAATCAACTGTGGGAATGCTCTATTTCTTTTTCCGAGTGCAAAAGTTATTAATTGTGTTATTCTAAGTTTATTCACATTTTTTTGGTTCTTATTCTTATTTTGCAGCTGCTCGTTGGGACCCTTTGGGGGCACCGATCACATACTAGGTTGGGGATGTCGTCCGCACATTTGTCATACAATCGGGGTTGCGACAATCAATAGACTCGAAGCCCGCCTGGCTTTGTATTCCACAAGGTCGACCTACATTGCTGTAGCTTTGGTGGTTGGTTTGGACCGCCGTGGACTGCCAGACTTGCTCTAGGGCACTGGTTTTTCCAGGCGAGACGTTCGTGATGAATGCCGCTCGTTTGTGGAACGGTTGAACGAATTCTGTGATCGGTAGGTTCGGGATTCAGTCCGGAGCGTCCCGTTGAGTTTTCGCGCGGATTTTACGTATTCACTCACTATCACAATAGTAATCCGGACCTTATACATCGAGCGCGTAACTTGCTCTGAAACAGGGAAGAATTTCCAACTTAATCTCGCACTCAACTGTTCACCAATTCTCACACTTCAACCGTTTAATAGTTGTAAGGAACTTTTTCGAAAACGACCTAATTGCTTCCAAACCCGGACTCGAATGAACGAATCCAATTTATTTCTAACCATTCCTCTTGGAAACTCCACTTTTCTCTCATTCTTTTTTTCATTATCCCTCTTCAACCTCCAGCATTTCTTCGTATCCAGTGTTGTAGCATCAATTATTTATTCCCGTTCGACAAACGTTTGCGTTTCGCAAGAGGTACAGTTTTTGTTTTTGTTTAACAAATTCAATTTTTTTAATACAATGCAAGAGATTTATATTTTTATATAAAATTTTGTATTGATTTTAAATAGAATAAGATACTGATTAAGTTTACAATAGAATAGTTTTTTTTTCTAATAATTCAATAGGTTTTTCACAATTTTTATTCACAACCAACTTTTTTGCCTTTCGTACAACGAAGTTTTTTTCATTTTAGAAATCATAGAACAATGATCGCCTGCCGCGCATTTAGAGAATAGTCGGTTTTCGATGATGTATTTGGTTAAATAAGTCACAGTTATTAATGTTTAGACATAAACATGGCCATCTAATGACATGATTTGTGTTTTACTCCTGAAATATACAAGTTCACAACAATTACCTCTTCATATTTGTTGCAGATAAAATGGAACGCAACATTGTCGTTATCCTCTGCAGATGAGTACACAGACTTATCGTTACATATTCTCTTTTGTTGCTTGTATTTTGTATTTTTCTGCGACAATTACATTCCTTGAAAGGGATATAGCGCACGCCACATTTTTTTTTATTAGGGGCAAGGCCGGGATTGAATCCACGACCTCCTGCTTGTAAGGCAGAAGCGGTATTCAATTCACTAAACAATCGAGCTCGACTTGAACGCGTCTAATCATACATTAATTCATTTACTCACCGACCGCACAAACCCGGATTTCGCGACTATTTTGGGTCTTAATCAGGGATTGAATCCTAAAGAGTAAGAGCAAGTCTCTCACTTATCATCTCTGTATACATATACGATATGCAGCATACCGCGAGAAACATTTATCGCAAGCTGTCATGATAGAGAACTGATTCGGGATGTTATACCCTTTGATAAATTTCTTTTAGAAAGCTAATAATGCGAGGAGCACTGGCTTTGATTATGCATTTCAACTTGTTCTACACAGCTGTGCAGTAAGGAAAGGAGCGAAAACATCATTTAGCCATTTTTCTGTGGGGGCTGTCTATCCGATTCTGTTTTTTCGCACTTGTATACAAGTTTGATAAATTTGCTATGGCTTGTTATGATTCAGAACAGTTTTTGCCTCTCTTTTATCGTTGTTCGTTATCTATTGAGACTATTGAGAGCGATTTCTGCAAACCCTGGTCCTAATACGAACGCGTTCAATCATGCACTCCGTAGGAGTGATTTAGTTTCCAACTAGCTAACTGGGAAAAACCTACACTAAGTCACAAGTATTACAAGTATTCGTATATGATGAGGCTAACACGATGACACGGATAGGTGGAAAACACGTTTTTAATTATGAATGAGAGTAACATAATACACTAATTCTGCGTTCTACATTCTGATGCAGCAATTGACAGGAGTTTAGTTTTCATCTATTCGATGATAAAGTACATTGGAAATTTGCAACAATTAAACGAAAATTAAGCGGCCCCCAATTCTGAAAAACCCTAAATTTCGCGACAATTATTTTTGGTCGCGAATTCAATGGGAACGGATTTTATGTTGAACAAAGCAATAGTGCAGTGTGATGAATACAATTTTTATTTAAAAACTCAAAGGTGCAGCCCAATTGGGTTGTACGCAAAGGTGACGTTGAACTACGTAGCTGTATGTAATGTACAGGTTTTCGACTATTCTGTGCGATTGGACTAAAGCAAGCGTTTATCCTATGCTCCTGAGATTGATTTGAAAAAGAAGATAAAAATAAAATTTTCAAATAATCGAGGATGAACAACACTCTCAATCGTTCACATATCCAAATTAAGGGAGTAAGAATCGTTCGAAAATTGTATCTCGATTCGAAGCTTTGGTAAATGCTACTTTTGAACTGTTTTTCCTACATAACACCAAAACACAATGCCAAACATCCGATTGAACTTCATTATTGACATTAAATTGGTATTAGTTAGGTTTACATTTTTATGTTTACATACAATGATAATCGATTTCAAAAATTGGAAAGCACAACCCTGGCTGATAGTGTACGACGCAAACTGGAACAGAGACTAAGCATCCGTCACTGAGTCAGTCTAAACCCCTGGTGGCTCATTACAGAAAAACCCATTGCGAAAGCTGGGCTGTCAACGGCGTTTGGTGGTCATCCTATGGAGGAATTCAGAGTAGACGCGACAAATAAGTTTGGCAGTTTATTGATAATAATTATTATTCCTTCACGTGAGTTGCGTCGGACCTAGCGTTTTCTCTGGCAGACACCTACGAATCAGCTAAAACGAGCCAAAGAAAGTTTAACAGAACGCAATAATTGCAGCAGCGAAGAAGTTTTCGAGCCCCTCTACTGGCATCAATAGACGTAAGCAAGAAGCTGCCGTCAAACGCCCCCAAGCTTTTGAGAGAAAACGCACGTTTAAGTTAGCAGAAACGAACTAAGTTGAAAGCAGGCAAAGTTCCAATTGGAATGTAGTGCTATGGAAGAAGAAGCCTGCGATGCACTTACGAGATTGACTGAATCACCGAAACCGAGTGCTAAGCTGTTAGCAAGTTTTTGATAGAAAATATTACCATACATTGATAATGTAACACACTAGAGTCGGTTTTACGCAGGGGATATGGGCCACGTAGATGAAAACAACGTAAAAAACCCTGTAAATATGTCTGGATGAATCGCGGAAGTCCAGCGATTCGAGTGAAAAGAAATCGCATAAAAAACATTTCCTGTAAAAATAACCGCGTAAAAACGATTTCAGTGTACATTGGGTATAAAGCGTTGACTCTTCCTTGATCAAATGCTCCAAGAAAATTGAAAATCCATCGAGAAACGGCTAAGCTATTAACGATCAAAATCTATCATATTTTCGTGACGTTTTTCAGTTTTTTGCAATCGCAAAGTGTAACTCAATATAGAAAAGACAGACGTAGTTCTACGTCAAAATCACTTTAATACAGTTGGCTGAAATCCCCAGAAATCCCATCCGTAGTCAATGAATAGCAAATAAAGGGAGGCTACCAACTTTGTGACCTGCTACAACATTCGCACGGACAGCACTTGAAAACCTCCACGACAGCCGATCGACCTTGGGGCCCCCTTTAGATTTCATGCTTTGGATGACTGCTTTTTGAAGAACACTGGCCGAGATTTGAAGAAGTTGTTCGAAATACTCGAACCAACATTTCCGCTGTCCAAGTCAATGAGTAATTGAGGTAATAGTTAGGAGGTCCACCCATGCTTATTGCCCATCTGCCTTGTCTGCAGCAGCGCCCGACACTCACTTGCAGAGATACATACCGTTGACCGCGACTCGAACTTTACTCCTCTGATTCTTCCCGTTCCTCTTCCGTCAGGTTACATCTGTATTCCATTTTTTTTTCGCTGAGTGCGCAGTTTACCTAAGCCGTATCGCCGGTTTCGATAACATATTTTTTCGCCGCCCATTGCTCTTCTACGCTGCCACTTTCCGGAACATCCTCTACCAGAGTTCCAAGTTCTTCAACGAACAATCTCTTCACAGCTGGATCTTCTAGTTGGTCTATGTTAATTCGTCACCCAAGCGTCTCCTCCCGCCGCTGAATCCGAGCAAAGCATTGTCAAATCACGCTAATTAGAAGATGATAACGATAAGAGGTAAAACGAGACTCGAACGGACTTTCACGGAATTTCAAGAGGAGCCAAATACTACTCGAGCAAACTAAAAGCGGTTCTAGAGAAGTAAGTCAAAAGCTGCTAGCTGCAGACGGGCATAGTGGGCACGGTTGGACTTTCCGGCCGACGATGGGAGGAAAGCAGCAACAACTGGCGATATTAGCCTCCTCTACCAGGGTTTCGACTTTTCGTTTCAATGAGACCAAAGCAAGCGTTTTTCGGGCCAAGCGAAAATCTTGTTTCGTTGTTTATGTTGAGGATCATCTTTCACCCATCAATCTTTTCTCTAGAATTAGCATTGGAAGATGAACGAAAATCTTGCCTATTAGATGAAAATCCTCTTTCGTTTTATTACTTTCACCTCTCACTCACTTTTCGCGAGAATTTTCGCAGTACAATTACAAAATTGTATGGCCGCGCCGGGATTCGAACCCAGAATAGTAACAATAATAGTTGTGGGGATGCGCTTACTTTAGCCACACCACCACGCTATCTATATGAAAGTGTTAAGTTATTTGTTCCACATAAGCTACTACCATTTGCATTGATGATGCCACGAAAAGACTCGAATATGAAAGAAAAAGAGCAAACCAACGTTTAGCGGCAATCGAAGTGAGCGAAAAATTGTTATCACTCTCCAGGCTGTTTTTCTTTCCCGAAAAGCGATTTCTCCCCGAAAACTTTCGTGAGGGAAAATCATGTGCTCCTGACATTGAATGAGCATTATGAACCCTGTCCTCTACAATATTTCACGATGACTGATTGGAGCAAGGACAAATCTGTGGATACCAGAAAATGACACGAAAAACTGTGGATACCAGAGAATGACACTCACTGATCGAAGTGATCAGCTGAACAGTTGTCTCGACCACTTAGAACAACATCTTCAACCTCTTGACGACTTATCCTAATTCGGATATAGGAAAAGTTTGACAATTCTCCAATGGCAGCAGGTGAGCAGGCTGGATTCCGCCCTGAACGATCATGTGAGGACCATTCTGTGACGCTTTGCATTGACCTGGAGCAGGTCAATGAATTTCAAGAGTCCTTCCATTTGATACTGATTTTGAATTACGAAAAACTGAGGGGCGTCCCGAGAAGCAAGGGAGGTGTCTGTAAAATATCCGTACAGATTTTGACAGTTTGCTTTTACAGAGCAAAAACAGACAATAATGGTCTGAATCGGTACCTCTATGGGCAGAGCAACTCAGCCGGCTGTAACAGATGCATATTCTAGGAATACTGGGATTCATTTCATTTACTAAAACTGTACATGTACTTTTAGTCTTTGTGAATGCTTTATCCGGTTTTCCAATCAAAAAGGAATTGCCTTCTTACTCACTGGATTTTATAATTAAATTTATCGTTCGCTATTATTCATCTTGGAAACAATAGGCAGTAAAACAAAGAATATATGTGTGTGTGTCTTTATTAAGGAGACTTTCAGCCCAAGGCTGGCTCGTCTCCGGACAGAATATATTAATTAATTGCATATTATTCGGCCACTCGACCGTACGAAAACCATTTTTTTGTTAAATATCTTGGCTGTGCATATGCACATGTTTCGAAATGGACAAATTGATATGAAATTTGTCCATTTCGAAACACATATGCACAGCCAACATATTGAACATAAGAATATATTACCGAGACATTTGAAATCATGTCACAATCGTCAACATTTTTTTTATCTGTTTGGAAGGCTCAACTGCCGTGAAGCGTTACGGAGCCGGAATCATGTTTTTGAATACAGTTTTTCATAATGCTTATACACTAATGTTAGTTCGCGGTTTGGTCGAGGTTAGGGAATACAATTATCAGGGATTGAATCCTAAAGAGAATGAACAAGTCATCTCTGTATACATATACGATATGTAGCATACCGCGAGAGACTTTTTCCCCCAGCTGTCATGATAGAGAACCGATTCGGGAGGCTATACCCCATGATAAATTTCTTTTAGAAAGCTCCAAATGCGGGGAGCACTGGCTCTGATGATGCACTTCAACTTGTTCTACAAAGCTGTGCAGTAACCAACACGAAATGAGCAAAAACAAAGCGAGAATCACCATTTTTCTGTGGGAGCTGCCTATCCGATTTTGTTTTTTCGCACTTGTATACAAGTTTGATAAATTTGTTATCATGGCTTGTTATGATTCGGAACAGTTTTTGCCTCTCTTTTATCGTTGTTCGCTAGGGTAGTGAGCTAATTCCCGTCGTAGTAGGTAGTGCTTGGTTTTCAAATCTAATTTATACGCCAGCCCAACTGCTTACTCTAACTAAGTTGTATGTAACACGTATTTTAGAGTTCCTAGTTTTCATTGTGTACTATTAGCGCATTGAACAAATCATAGTTTATTGAGAATCGGCAATCATAAATACCCTTCAAATTTTTCAAATTTGTCTTATGAAAATCTGTTTACGTCCATGAGAATTTTCATTCGTCCAGTTTAAAATTCGATGGATTGCTGTCAAATAAATCTGTTGGTATTGGTGTGCGATTTCTACAAGTACACCAAATTAGTTTTTTATGCGGTATCATACCGTGTTAAATAAAAATAACATAAATTCAATTAATATTGGCCTGTTCTGAATATGATATGTGTACATTGTGAAACATTGAATAGAATATGTGTACGGAGGATGTTCGCGGCTATCCAAGAAATACCTGAAGTGGAGGTCTTCAGATCTACACGCGTAACCAATGATCTACAGGCCTGTTTTGTAAATGTAATGTTTCCATTGTAGTATATATAACAGAATCTGCGTATGGAAGACGTTCGCGGTTATCCAAGAAATACCGGAAGTGAAGGCCTTCAGATCTACACGCGTAACCAATGATCTACAGGCCTGTTTTGTAAATGAAATATATCCATTGTGGTACATATGATAGAATCTGCGTATGGAAGATCTTTACGGTTATCCAAAAAAATCCCTGAAGTAAAGCCCTTCAGGTCTACACGCGTAACCAATGATCTACAGGCCTATTTTGTTGATGTAATATACCCATTGCGGTGCGTATAACAGAATCTGCGTATCGAAGACGTTCGCGGTTATCCAAGAAATACCTGAAGTGGAGGTCTTCAGATCTACACGCGTATCCAATGATCTACAGGCCTGTTTTGTAAATGTAATATACCCATTGTGGTACATATGATAGAATCTGCGTATGGAAGATCTTCACGGTTATCCAAAAAATCCCTGAAGTAAAGCCCTTCAGGTCTACACGCGTAACCAATGATCTACAGGCCTATTTTGTTGATGTAATATACCCATTGCGGTGCGTATAACAGAATCTGCGTATCGAAGACGTTCGCGGTTATCCAAGAAATACCTGAAGTGGAGGTCTTCAGATCTACACGCGTATCCAATGATCTACAGGCCTGTTTTGTAAATGTAATATACCCATTGTGGTACATATGACAGAATCTGCGTATGGAAGATCTTCACGGTTATCCAAGAAATCCCTGAAGTGAAGGCCTTCAGGTCTACACGCGTAACCAATGATCTACAGGCCTGTTTTGTAAATGTAATGTACCCATTGTGGTACATATGATAGAATCTGCGTATGGAAGATCTTCACGGTTATCCAAGAAATCCCTGAAGTAAAGCCCTTCAGGTCTACACGCGTAACCAATGATCTACAGGCCTATTTTGTTGATGTAATATACCCATTGCAGTACATATAACAGAATCTGCGTATCGAAGACGTTCGCGGTTATCCAAGAAATACCTGAAGTGGAGGTCTTCAGATCTACACGCGTATCCAATGATCTACAGGCCTGTTTTGTAAATGTAATATACCCATTGTGGTACATATGATAGAATCTGCGTATGGAAGATCTTTACGGTTATCCAAAAAATCCCTGAAGTAAAGCCCTTCAGGTCTACACGCGTAACCAATGATCTACAGGCCTATTTTGTTGATGTAATATACCCATTGCGGTGCGTATAACAGAATCTGCGTATCGAAGACGTTCGCGGTTATCCAAGAAATACCTGAAGTGGAGGTCTTCAGATCTACACGCGTATCCAATGATCTACAGGCCTGTTTTGTAAATGAAATATATCCGTTGTGGTACATATGATAGAATCTGCGTATGAAAGATCTTCACGGTTATCCAAAAAATCCCTGAAGTAAAGCCCTTCAGGTCTACATGCGTAACCAATGATCTACAGGCCTATTTTGTTGATGTAATATACCCATTGCGGTGCGTATAACAGAATCTGCGTATCGAAGACGTTCGCGGTTATCCAAGAAATACCTGAACTGGAGGTCTTCAGATCTACACGCGTATCCAATGATCTGCAGGCCTGTTTTGTAAATGTAATATACCCATTGTGGTACATATGACAGAATCTGCGTATGGAAGATCTTCACGGTTATCCAAGAAATCCCTGAAGTGAAGGCCTTCAGGTCTACACGCGTAACCAATGATCTACAGGCCTGTTTTGTAAATGTAATGTACCCATTGTATTACATATAACAGAATCTGCGTATCGAAGACGTTCGCGGTTATCCAAGAAATACCTGAAGTGGAGGTCTTCAGATCTACACGCGTAACCAATGATCTAAAGGCCTGTTTTGTTAATGTAATATACCCATTGTGGTACATATGATAGAATCTGCGTATGGAAGATCTTCACGGTTATCCAAGAAATACCTGAAGTAAAGCCCTTCAGGTCTACACGCGTAATCAATGATCTACAGGCCTGTTTTGTGAATGTAATGTACCCATTGTAGTACATATAACAGAATCTGCGTATGGAAGATCTTCACGGTTATCCAAGAAATCCCTGAAGTGAAGGCCTTCAGGTCTACACGCGTAACCAATGATCTACAGGCCTGTTTTGTTAATGTAATGTACCCATTGTAGTACATATAACAGAATCTGCGTATGGAAGATCTTCACGGTTATCCAAGAAATCCCTGAAGTGAAGGCCTTCAGGTCTACACGCGTAACCAATGATCTACAGGCCTGTTTTGTTAATGTAATGTACTCATTGTGGTACATATAACAGAATCTGCGTATCGAAGACGTTCGCGGTTATCCAAGAAATACCTGAAGTGGAGGCCTTCAGGTCTACACGCGTAACCAATGATCTACAGGCCTGTTTTGTAAATGTAATGTACCCATTGTAGTACATATAACAGAATCTGCGTATCGAAAACGTTCGCGGATATTCAAGAAATACCGGAAGTGAAGGCCTTTAGATCTACACTCGTAACCAATGATCTACAGACCTGTTTTGTAAATGCAATATATCCATTGTGGTACATATGATAGAATCCGCGTATGGAAAATCTTCACGGTTATCAAAAAAAAAAAACCTGAAGTGGAGGCCTTCAGATCTACACGCGTAACCAAAGATCTACAGGCCTGTTTTGTAAATGCAATATACCCATTGTGGTACATATGATAAAATATGCGTATGGAAGATCTTCACGGTTATCCACAAAATCCCTGAAGTGAAGGCCTTCAGGTCTTCACGCGTAACCAATGATCTACAAACTTGTTTTTAAATGTTATGTACCAATTGTAGTACATATAACAGAATCTGCGTATGGAAGACGTTCGCGGTTATCCAAGAAATACCAGAAGTGGAGGCCTTCAGATCTACATGCATAACCAATGATCTACAAGATGGTTTTGTAAATGTAAGGTCCCTTTAATATCGACTCATGGAGGTTTCACAGTAACAGAATCTGCGTATGAAAGCCGTTCGCGGATATCCAAGAAATACCTGAAGTGGATCATTTCAGATCGACACGTGTAACCAACGATCTAAAAGCCTGTTTTGAATATATAATGTACTCATTATTTTTGCCTTTCTCGTACAACAAAGTTGTACTGAAAGGCTATCATTTCACTCCAAGAACGAACTTTTTATAGAAGGCCCGGAGACCCATAGTGTTATATACCAATCAACTCAGCTCAACGAACTGTATGCATGTGTGTATGTGTGTGTATATGTGTACACAAAAGCTAAGAAAAACATTAGACAACTTTTCTTGTAGTAATCCTTAGCCGATTTTCTCGCAACAAGTTTTATTCGATAGAAGGCAAAGCCTAGTTGATCGCGTTTGAAAGTTATTACGAAAATGGTACATTGAACCGAGTCATATAAGCGACATATAAGGTTGGTGTCTTGACTAAATGCGATAAAGGCAGTTTCACTATTCGTGAACGCATTCTGTTCTTTGTACTACAGAGAGCATGTACCATATTTGAAATCGGAAAATTGATCTTCAGTTATGCGTGTAGATCGAAAGGCCTTACTCCAGGGATTTCTTGGATGACCAAGAACATATGCAGTGAACGCATTCTGTTCTTTGTACTACAGAGAGCATGTACTATATTTGAAACCGGAAAATTGATCTTCAGTTACGCGTGTAGATCAGAAGGCCTTACTTCAGGGATTTCTTGGATGACCAAGAACATATGCAGTGAACGCATTCTGTTCTTTGTACTACAGAGAGCATGTACCATATTTGAAACCCGAAAATTGATCTTTAGTTACGCGTGTAGATCAAAAGGCCTTACTCAAGGGATTTCTTGGATGACCAAGAATATATGCTAAGAACACATTCTATTCTTTGTACTACAGAGAGCATGTACCATATTTGAAACCGGAAAATTGATCTTTAGTTACGCGTGTAGATCGAAAGGCCTTACTCAAGGGATTTCTTGGATGACCAAGAACATATGCAGTGAACGCATTCTGTTTTTTGTACTACAGAGAGCATGTACCATATTTGAAACCTGAAAATTGATCTTTAGTTACGCGTGTAGATCGAAAGGCCTTACTCAAGGGATTTCTTGGATGACCAAGAACATGTGCTCAGAACACATTCTGTTCTTTGTACTACAGAGAGCATGTACCATATTTGAAACCGGAAAACTGATCTTCAGTTACGCGTGTAGATCGGAAGGCCTTACTCCAGGGATTTCTTGGATGACCAAGAACATATGCAGTGAACGCATTCTGTTCTTTGTACTACAGAGAGCATGTACCATATTTGAAACCCGAAAATTGATCTTTAGTTACGCGTGTAGATCAAAAGGCCTTACTCCAGGGATTTCTTGGATGACCAAGAACATATGCAGTGAACGCATTCTGTTCTTTGTACTACAGAGAGCATTTACCATATTTGAAACCCGAAAATTGATCTTTAGTTACGCGTGTAGATCAAAAGGCCTTACTCAAGGGATTTTTTGGATGACCAAGAACATATGCTCAGAACACATTCTGTTCTTTGTACTACAGAGAGCATGTACCATATTTGAAACCGGAAAACTGATCTTCAGTTACGCGTGTAGATCGGAAGGCCTTACTCCAGAGATTTCTTGGATGACCAAGAACATATGCTGTGAACGCATTCTGTTCTTTTTACTACAGAGAGCATGTACCATATTTGAAACCCGAAAATTGATCTTTAGTTACGCTTGTAGATCGAAAGGCCTTACTCAAGGGATTTCTTGGATGACCAAGAACATATGCTAAGAACACATTCTATTCTTTGTACCACAGAGAGCATGTACCACATTTGAAACCGGAAAATTGATCTTTAGTTACGCGTGTAGATCGAAAGGCCTTACTCAAGGGATTTCTTGGATGACCAAGAACATATGCTAAGAACACGTTCTGTTCTTTGTACTACAGAGAGCATGTACCATATTTGAAACCGGAAAATTGATCTTTAGTTACGCGTGTAGATCGAAAGGCCTTACTCAAGGGATTTCTTGGATGACCAAGAACATATGCTCAGAACACATTCTGTTCTTTGTACTACAGAGAGCATGTACCATATTTGAAACCGGAAAATTGATCTTCAGTTACACGTGTAGATCAAAAGGCCTTACTCCAGGGATTTCTTGGATGACCAAGAACATATGCAGTGAACGCATTCTGTTCTTTGTACTACAGAGAGCATGTACCATATTTGAAACCGGAAAATTGATCTTCAGTTACGCGGGTGGATCAGAGTGTAGTACTCGAGGGATGTCTTGGATGACCAAGAACATATGCAGTGAACGCATTCTGTTCTTTGTACTACAGAGAGCATGTACCATATTTGAAACCCGAAAATTGATCTTTAGTTACGCGTGTAGATCAAAAGGCCTTACTCAAGGGATTTCTTGGATGACCAAGAACATATGCTAAGAACACATTCTATTCTTTGTACTACAGAGAGCATGAACCATATTTGAAACCGGAAAATTGATCTTTAGTTACGCGTGTAGATCGAAAGGCCTTACTCAAGGGATTTCTTGGATGACCAAGAACATATGCTCAGAACACATTCTGTTCTTTGTACTACAGAGAGCATGTACCATATTTGAAACCGGAAAATTGATCTTTAGTTACGCGTGTAGATCGAAAGGCCTTACTCAAGGGATTTCTTGGATGACCAAGAACATATGCTCAGAACACATTCTGTTCTTTGTACTACAGAGAGCATGTACCATATTTGAAACCGGAAAATTGATCTTCAGTTACACGTGTAGATCAAAAGGCCTTACTCCAGGGATTTCTTGGATGACCAAGAACATATGCAGTGAACGCATTCTGTTCTTTGTACTACAGAGAGCATGTACCATATTTGAAACCGGAAAATTGATCTTCAGTTACGCGTGTAGATCGGAAGGCCTTACTCCAGGGATTTCTTGGATGACCAAGAACATATGCAGTGAACGCATTCTGTTCTTTGTACTACAGAGAGCATGTACCATATTTGAAACCCGAAAATTGATCTTTAGTTACGCGTGTAGATCAAAAGGCCTTACTCAAGGGATTTCTTGGATGACCAAGAACATATGCTAAGAACACATTCTGTTCTTTGTACTACAGAGAGCATGTACCATATTTGAAATCGGAAAATTGATCATCTACGCATCCTTTCTCTGTACCACAAGGAGCATGTACCATACTTAAAACAGGACTGCAAATCTTTGTTCCTGAGCTCAAGCCATTTCTTGGATAACTGGAAGACTTATCTGTGACTTCATGCAGAATAACTATCATTTCGGTCAATTTTGAAAGTCAAATTTGAAAGTTTATTTCGGTTCCAGTTAACAAAAATTCCTAGTGCAATCGCATTTCGACCGCATAAAATGGTTTTGATTGTGCTGCCATTCAGTTAAATGCCTCAGTCTGTCAAACAACTAACACACATGCTTAACATGTACGTGGGTAGTGCTGCCAACAAATTTCTATTATGAAATTATTTCTCCTGTTTCAAACTTTTGGAATAGTGGAAAATTTTAGTATGAATGACGATTGTGTATGGAAAATATTTATTTGGAAGACTTTACTTTTATTACGCTAACGGAAAATTATTGAAAAACCTACTTTTATTGACTGCATGATGTATTATCAGATGTGTAACATAAGATTATTTCAGTTCAAACCGCCAGTTTGGCAACGCGTTTTTCGACTATAAACAAGGCGACGAAGAAAATAAATTTCAAACGCTCTAAAGTTTGAAAAAAACAGATCATTTGAACGCCTTCCGGTAGTTATTTTTCAATTATTTTTCACTTGAGCAATAAACATTGCTTTTATTTAGTGCGCAGTGAGAAATTTATGTGAAAAAGTGCGGTGAAAATCAGTAAATTACGTTGATTTTGGTGACGGTGTTGCGCGTCTTCTACAGCGGTGAACGAACTGGATTTTCCTTCGTCGCACGGATAACGTAGGAAATTGTGCAAAAGTCAGAGCCGCAAAGTTAAATTTAACTGTATTTCAAGTAAGTAACACCGGAATGTAATTTGAATGAATGCAGATCGTAGTGTACACTTTTTTCTATCTCGCCAGATGATTAGTTTATTATGTTAGTTTACGATTCGCGAGTATTTAGTGATTTAGAATTTGATATGACGAATGCTAGCGCCATGGACGAATTAGCGCATAACCCTATCTTTTGAGAGCGTTTTCTGCAAACCCTGACAATTATACAATAGGAAAGGAAGGGAATTTAGGGTGCTTAACTAATTGCAATGCTGATGCTCACACAGTTGAAATCCTTGGCGATGTTTCACTTCTGTAACGAGACAAAAAAAATTTGGGAGACAGCAACGAGAGGAAGACATACGAATGGGGTTTAACGGTACACAACAAAAGGAGACATTCTTAAGGGATTACGACAGCTAAAGGGACGGGAGAACGATGATTACAGTCTAACATCAGCAACTTTCAAAAATTGGTGGACAAGGGACATGTATTTGAGATCAAAACCCGCCAACACTTCCCTAATAGGCTTAGGCTGCCATTCTCGGACCCGAAGATGTTCAGTTAGTGCAGATCTGGGGCCACGATCCTCGCAATCGTCAAAAATGTCTGAAAAGTATCTGTATAGAAACGTGTGGCCATCGTGATTTTTTTCCGACACGGTCGAAGGCGTATAACAGCCTACCACCATAGAGCAATCGAACGTCCTCGACCCAGATGACGATACTGCTCTACCAACGTAACAGCGCTCTAACATGTAGACTAAACAGAATGACCTGATCGTACGCTCCACTCATCACCGTCAACAAGAACAAATTCAACAACTCCAACTCCACGGTAGCCGAGATCCGATATCAGCAGCAACTCCACAGTGTGAATGGACGTAGGCCGGACCCTAACAGAGAAATAAACGAAGTCGATAGGAATCAGACTTGGGCCCAAGTCAAGGATGGAGATCTTTTACGTTGGCCCTATGTACCCCTAAAGGTGCTCAGAACACAAGAGTGAGTGTGTGAGAATTGGATCCCACCTAATGAATATGGCCCAGTAAAAAACTACCATAGATTGCCATAACTTATGAAATCATGAAGTTTGATGTGTTGCATGATACTATTTCCGTAATGTGACTCCGTAACAGGTTCCAGTGGAACGTCCGGAATACAGGCCATTTTTTGGACTGATCAAATTTCTGTTCAAATTTGACATAGTTTATGCGTCGTTTTCATTCAAAATATCTAAAATAATCATCTCCGAAGTATGCATTCTGGAAAATAGCCAAAAGCTACAATAACTCCGGAACTAATCCTGGAACTCTATAAAGTCCCTGAAACTGAAATAAATTCCGCTTATTTTGGTGAAAGTCGCGACAAAAAATGTCGAGAGACAAAAAAGTTACAGCGGAAAAGATGTTTTATTTTCGGTTTCAAAAGGGGGGTTGGTAACGGAAGGGTTATGAATGATTTATTATCATAGTTTTCCTTACAGCATACAGTGCAATCGTACTTGTTTAATTTACATGTTTATTTATCAGTAATTCTTTATATCTTTGCTATCATCCTCAGACGCTCCCACAGCCAACGTGTTGACGATTAAAAAGGTAGATTTATGCATCGAGGAAAATGGGAAGTTGCATCACACGAAACGGTACGAGCTGATGAGTCGGGACGGAGAAAACGGTCCACTTCCGCAATTGGTGGTCCGGAGAGGGCAAGCTTTTCGTCTGCGGTTGTACTGCGATCGACCGTTCGATCGCAGCCGCGATGCGATGAGTTTAATATTGACGGTTGACGGTGAACAACGGCCGACTCACGGTCATGGATCGCTGGTGGGAATTGCTCTTCAGCAGTATCGCCACATGATCGAGGATCCTTTGGAATGGGGAGCAGCTATCGACTTCATCAGTGGAGATTTACTGGAGATTCTGGTGAAACCAGCTGCCACGGCTGCCGTTACCAAGTGGAAGCTGGATTTTGACACGAAACTGTTGAGTGAAGGATTTGGAAAAAGCTACTCACTGCCACAGCCGTTCTACTTGCTTTTTAATCCGTGGTGCAAGGATGATCAAGTTTATTTGGACGGTAAATATAGATACCAACAGCTTTGAAGTTATATTTGGATCATAAAAATTGTTTCGTAAGAAGGTTTATTTTCGATATTTGTAATTTTTTGATACTTTCAGAGAAACCTCTACGTGATGAATGTGTGATGAATGATACGACCCTGATCTGGAGAGGATCATACAACCGGCTACGACCTTCCGTGTGGAAGTTCGGTCAATTTGAGAAGCACATCCTCGACTGTTCACTGCTGTTGATTGAAAAGGTTGGAAAAGTGACTGCTTCGCATCGAGGTGACCCGATACGAGTTTGTCGTGCCATCTCAGCAGCAGTAAACTCACCGGACGACGATGGAGCCTTGCTCGGCAATTGGGGTAACGATTTTTCGGGGGGAACTGCCCCAACCAAGTGGGTTGGATCAGTGGAAATTATGCAACAGTTCTACAAAAAGCAGAAACCTGTCAAGTATGGTCAGTGTTGGGTGTTTTCTGGAGTCGTTTCTACTAGTAAGATAGTTTATCAGTTTGAACAAACTATTTCGATGCTTACATTGTTTCGATTTTAGTTGCCAGAGCAATTGGGATCCCATCTCGCGTTATAACTAACTACGCATCTGCGCACGACACGCAGGCCTCGCTAACGGTGGATTATTTCGTCGACAAGAATGGAAAGATCATGGAGGAGCTCAATTCCGATTCCATATGGAACTTTCACGTGTGGAATGAAGTTTGGATGCAGCGTCCCGATTTGGGCATCAGCTCGGAGGGAGATTATGGCGGTTGGCAGGCAATTGATGCAACACCTCAAGAAATGTCTGATGGAATGTTCCGTTGTGGTCCTGCTTCGGTGTTGGCAGTAAAGTTGGGTGAGATTGTGAAGCCGTATGACAATAACTTTTTGTTTGCTGAAGTTAATGCGGATAAAGTGTTCTGGAGATATACGGGACCAGCTCACCCGCTGAAACTGATTCGGAAGGATGTTCTTGGTATTGGACATTTTATTAGCACAAAAGCCGTAGGAAAATGGGAACGTGATGATATTACTAGCTCTTATAAGTTTGCTGAGAAGTCACCAGAAGAACGTGATACAATGATGAAAGCTTTGAAGCAAGCGAATAGTGCATTCAGTCGATACTATCTCAACGAGGACTTCAATGAAGTTTACTTCAATTTCGAATTAAGAGATGATATTAAAATAGGGGAGGATTTCTCAGTGGTTCGTTACTCATGCTATAGTACTGATTTATAATCGAAAAGTAACAACAAATTTCTTCTTTCAGATCCTTCAAATTAAAAATCGTTCGTCAGAAATGGTTCATGTTGTCAATGGTTCTCTCAATGTAGAAACCGTACTATATACGGGAAAAGATCGAGAATCGGTGAAATCCGACAACTTCACAATAAGCCTTCAGCCGAACACTGAAGAATTCATCAGATTGGTGGTCACATTCGATGAATACTTTAAGAAGTTGCGTGATCAGGCAGCGTTTAACATATCATGCTTTGCAACTGTCGAGGAGACTGAATATGAATTTTTCGCTCAGGACGACTTCCGTGTTCGTAAGCCAGACATCAAGATTCGCCTATCTGATACTCCGGTGTCGCAGAGCCCGGTTGACGTTACCATCTCTCTACTCAATCCTCTACCCATTGCCCTCAGAAAAGGAATTTTCCACATTGAAGGGTCCGGTATTGAGAGGCCAATTATTTTTAAGGTGGGTGAGACGAATTCTAACAATTAAAAAGCATGTTGGTGGGTGTCTAGCAGACACTATCTACAAAAACATTTTTGATTGACAAAATTTTGAAAAAAATTGAGACCCAATTACTTATAATATAATTTTAATTGTTATCACTTTTAACCCTCAAAGACTTGATACTTATTCCGTCATAATCAAATTTATTTCAGCATTCTGAGGTCGCTGTTGGTGAAACAATTACCAACACATTCAGCTTGACGCCGGAGTTTGCTGGCCGTGCTACGATTGCTGCCAAGTTTACGTCGAAGGAGTTGGACGATGTGGATGGTTTCCTTGCCTTCGAAGCAAAACCTAGACCGGAAGATGTGCTAATGGAGACTACCGATAATGAAATTATCGCTCGAACAGATATTATCGAATGATTGCAAATATGAAGCAAACGTGTTCAAGAAATGCATGTATTGTTTGTATTTATTCAAAGCCAAATATCAAATGGATTTGTACAAGCATTGGTCGTATTTATGAATGTGTTATTTTAATAACTAATTTATGAATGTAGTTTTTACTTATATATTTTTATATAAAATATTTATATTAACATGCAACAGTCATTTCTCACTATAACAGACATATCACCTTCTAAGACCTCTTCCGTACTCAGGTTCTGCGTTAGTTTCCAAATAATGAGAACCTCTTGCGTCCTCTGGAACTGCATCGCCCATTGGCACCGGATTCGAGCGGCAATGTTCACTTTTATAATCGGTCATGCCATTACACTGGAAAGCCATGAAGGCATCTTGTCTGTTCACTGACTCAGCATAATAAATGAAAGATCTTCCATGACTGCAAGCTCCGGTGAAATCTTCCATCCCGTTGCATCCGGGTTGCGTCACAGTTCCACCGTTTGGCCAAAAATCCACATGCCCCAAATTCTTATTATGCCCCAACATCCCGGAACATGTGTGTATCACATCCACAAACTGAGCATCGGTGGGATCGAGTATCTTATCCGGTTGCATATCAGTGAAGCCTGGGAGTGCAGGATCGAGACCAGTAATTCGGGCAACTTTTCCCGAGCTTACTGCTCTTCCAGCAAATCCCGAGGTGTGAGCACCCAAACTGTGCCCTATGATATGGACCGACTCCAAATTTGTACCCCGTTCGGCTACCATCCGGTCGATTAGTGATCCCACGTGACGACCAACGTCTTTGGTTGCTGATGCCGATCTGAAGTATAGAGTATCATGCGCCAAGGGACCCCAGTCGACCACTACAAATAAAAAGTATATTTTAGTAAAAAGTGAGATTCCTTTAATTGAATGTACTCGAACCAAGAACGTTCATGTCTTCGCGTTGCAAATAGGCATCCTTAGTTTGTTGGCAAACGGGGCTGCTGACAGAGTTACGCCATCCGTGAATAATGAACTTTGTTGGTAGTTTTGGGTCGTAGTTTTTAACGAAGTTGAGTGGTACTGAAGGGTCGTTTTTGAACTTGAAGGCAACCGGACTTCCTTTGGTTTTCCTAAACAAATAAAAATGCATTGATATTTTGTTGTTAAAGTTAACTCTAAATGCTGTCTCTTTCTCAAAATGCTCATAGGTCGACATTTAAAACCATTTATATGGATTTGAATTTTATTCCTATTTTGTGATTTCCGATTTCCATTCTCATGAAGAAACTTTCTATGGATAAAGAATTCAATTCTTATATTTTGCACGGAGGATATATTACACATTTCGTTACGATGGGACTTCGCTATGCCAGTTCGTTAAGTAAATTCAAATGAGATGCGAAATGTTATACAGTCGACTCTCAACATCTTGATGTGATGTATCTCGATATTTCTCCCTATGGCGATGGTTTCCTCGGTCCCTTCAATCTACGTACATTTTGGCTTCTACATCTCGATAACCTCGATACCTCGATATCTCTCTGTCTCTGATCATATTGTGATCAGGATCCACTCTCCTTATGTCAATATGTTTAAATTTTAAGGCTTCTTAGACCATCTTTGGATAATAACAAACACATCAGCAATAGGAAATGACATTTATTTTGTTGTCGTTTTTCATAATAACGAACTTTTTTGGGTCTAGTACCTATTTTAACTTACTTTCCATTCCTAGAACTCTCCCTATCTAGATGGTCACTTCAACATCGAGATGTCACAACGGTAATTGCCCTAGCTCTTTCACTTCGCAAATTAACATGCCATCATTACACCAGCGTACTGCAGTGAAAACGGATGGTCGAGTTTGTAATTTCTCGCCCTATTTTGCTGATTGTCACGGGTCAGGTACCAAATCGCACTAAGTGGCTTTTTGACTGTCTTATGGTACATAAAAAAATATTAATATCTATTTATTTGCTTATTGATAAAGAATATCCCCAATTATTGAGTCGAGGAATGTTCGATACGGTTTGTTGATACCATGACACGTTATTTTAAGCGTAAAATTGGGGGATCGATCCACCTTGCCCGCTGTGCACCTCCCTTCTTGTTCCCGTCAGATCGTTGTCGAGAACCATTTTCACCGGATTATTGCCCGACATTCTGGCTACGTTCCCGGCCTACCGCAGTCTTCCGATTTTCGCGGTGTAAACGATGGATGGTTCTCCCAACAGCTGGTGCATAGATGGTACGCAGCACTTTCCGTCTGAAAACTCCCAGTGCGCGTTGGTCCTCCACGAGCATCGTCCAGGTTTTGTGTCCGTAGAAAAACTACCGGTCTAATAAGCGTTTTGTAGATAGTCAATTTGGTACGGCAGCGAACTCTATTTGATCGGAGCGTTTTGCGGAGTCCAAAGTACGTACGATTTCCTGCCATGATGCGTCTCCGAATTTCTCTGCTGGTATCGTTATCGGAGGTCACCAGTGAGCCCAAGTATACGAATTCTTCAACCACCTCGATTTCGTCACTACCAATACAAACTCGTGGTAGGTTGCTTACGTTGTCTTCTCTTGAGCTTCATCCTATCATGTACTTCGTCTTCGGTGTGTTGATGACTAGTTCAATCCGTTTAGCTTCGCTTTTCAGTCTGATGTAGGCTTTCTCCATCTTCTCAAAGTTACGTGTTATGATATCAATGTCGTCGGCGAAACCAAATAACTGGACGGTCTTCGTGAAAATTGTGTAAATTCCTGCCCTTTGTATTACTCCTTTCAAAGCGATGTTGAATATCAAACACGAAAGTCCATCACCATGCCGAAACTCTCTGTGCGTTCCGAAGGGACTCGAGAATGCCCCTGAAACTCGAACTAGCACATCACCCGATCCATCGTCGCCTTGATCGGTAGTCATATGGCTACTGCTTCTGCCTCATACGCAGGAGGTCGTGGGTTCAATCCCAGGTCCGTTCCATTATCCTACTTTGTACCTTTCTCGATATTTCTCATGTTCTAGCAATCGCTAGAACAGGAAATGGGCTTCCATACCGTTTCCATTTCTATCCTATACCTTCAACTTGACTATTCTAGTAGTAGCTGCTAGAATTGGAAATGAACTAGAAAGCTCGTTTCCTCTATATCCAATTAGAAATTCCATCAGTTGCTTTCTTCTATCTATAACATTGGCAGCTCGTTAACCAAGACGAACCTCTGCCTCTCGAACGTAACCCAAAATTCCAATAAATTCCGTATGAACTCGTGGCAAGTGCAGAGGTATATTCGGCTTGCAGTGGGCGAGTGATTACATCATCATTTCCTCCCCTTCCCTACATTGACTTGCATTCTGACGTAGCAGGCGCCAGTATGACAAATGAGATCACCAGTACTTGTACATTGAAGATGAGTGCTAGTCCCAAGCGAACATCTGTTGGTTCTCTGTGCAAGAACAGCTGATCTGGTCATAATGGAGTAGCAACTACGGGCAGTCAATCAAGCTCAAGCTCAAGCTCAAATCCGTTTTCCATAGCCATAGCTGGTCCCGATCGATTGTATCATATGCGGTTTTGAAGTCGATAAATAGATTATGTGTGAGAACATTGTATTCGCGGCATTTCTGCAATACCTGACGTACGGTGAGCACCTGATCTGTGGTAGAGCGTTCACCCATAAATCCCGCCTGATACTGCCCCACGAACTCTCTTGCAACACCAATAGTCGGCGGCATCAGAGCATTAGTGATTAATCATAGATTTAATCATGATTAATGAATAATGGGTTATTTAATCATTATTCATTAAACATAATCATACAACAAACACGATTTAATCATTAATCACTAATCGTTAATCATAGAACTTTACATTTAATCATTAATCACTAATCATATTCATAATTGTTTTGAGTTTATTCATTAATCATCAATTTAAATCACTGCATACATCACTTTTATTCATTAATCTTTAATCATAATCATATAAGTTTTATACCTTTCAATAACCCAATTTGGAAGAAAGGTTACTTGCTTATTGATCACTATGCAAATCATTCAATTTGATTATTCATAATCATTAATCATTAATCATATCGATCGTTATTCATTAATCATACACATATTGTGCCAACATTTAATCACGATCGGTAATCGTTAATCACACTCCAAACGTTTTATTCATTAATCATAATCGTTAATCATTGTCAAAAATTTATTTAATCGTTAATCATAATCATTAATCATTGTCAAAAACGAATAAATCATTATTCATAATCTTTAATCATAGAGTTGAATGATTTAATCATAACAAATTTAATCATTCATTGGAAGCTTTATTCATTAACGCTCTGGGCGGCATACAATTTGGGAGAGTACCTTGTAGGCGGCGTTCAGCAATATGCTTGCGCGGAAGTTGCTACAATTCAGTTTATTGCCCTTTTTGTAGATGGGACACACGACATCTTCCATCCACTCCTGCGGCAGAACCTCATTCTCCCAAACTTTGGTAATTACCCAGTGCAGCGCTCTAGCCAGTACCTCACCACCGTGTTTAAACAGCTCTCTGGGTAGTAGGTCAACTCCAGGGTCTTTGTTATTTTTCAGTCGGCCGATATTCTCCTGAATTTCCTGGAGATTCGGAGACGGGAGTCGTATATCCTGCGCGCGTGTACCTAGGTTCAGGCTTGTAAAATGTCATCTGCATGTCATTTGACTAATTTGTTCATAACTTTCTTTAGAAGCAAAATTTCTTCCATAATTTTGAATGTACTCATAACGCTTGAGTAGGGTTATATTTTTGTCCAGGGGACATTGCTCTAAGTATAACATCAAAGGCTGGAGAGTGAAAACTCTCCAAAATGTCACGTGTCATTTGACATAATGTCATTTGAATGACATTTTGCCTCCCACGCCCCAGATTTCATATTTACAGCAAAGTCTCGTTAGACAAAGTTGTAGGCCCATTTAACCGCTATAAGTTCGTCATACAACATGAATTGATAGCTACCTTGTGAAAAAAGTTCTGGGAAAATTATACAAACGAATGCAAATGACATTTTACAACACTGCCTAGGTTCATTCCCATACCGCCACCGTTGTCTGCCACATCGCCATACAGGTGCACTTCGTAGTGCTGCCTCCACTTTTGGATCACCTCACGCTCGTTTGTAAGAAGGTTCCCGTTTATGTCCTCACACATATCAGGCTGTGGTACGGGGCCCTTACGTGAACTGTTTAACTTCTCATAGAACTTTCATGGGTTATTAGCGGTACAGTTGCTCCGTCTCTTCACGGTCTCGATTTTCCTGTTGGCGATTTTTCCTCCAAAAAATCGAGTTTTGTCTGTTCCGCCATCGTTTGTATCGTGTCTCGTTCGCCCTCGTGCGGTGTTGCAGCAATCTCGCCCGTGCTGCATTCTTCTCCTCAACTAACAGCCCACATTCGCCGTCATACAAGTCGTTTCTCTGATCCGGGGGCACCGTGCCTAGTGTAACGGTTGCGGTGCTTCCAATGGCGGATCGAATATCTCTCCAGCCATCTTCAAAAGACGCTGCGCCCAGCTGCTCTTCCGTTGGGAGTGCCACCTCCAGCTGCTGCGCGTAGTCTTGGGCTAGTCTACCGTCTTATAGCCGCCCAATGTTTAGCTGCGGCGGACGACTCCGACGCGTGTTGTACACCGTCGAGAGTTTTGAGCGCAGACATACTGCAACGAGGTAGTGGTCGGACTCAATATTCGCGCTGCGGTTGCGTACGTTCGTGATGTCGGAGAAGAATTTACCGTCGATTAGAACGTGGTCGATTTGGTTTTCCGTTTCTTGATTAGGTGATTTCCATGTGGCCTTGTGGATATTCTTGCGGGGAAAGAAAGTGCTTCGGACTACAATTCCGCGGGAGGCTGCCATTTGTGACGCAAAATCCCATTTTCAGTGTTTACGTTGCATTTTGACGAATGTTTGTTTTTTAGTTGGGTCATGGCCCAACCAGTGAAGGCCTAACTAAAAAGTAACCCCAGTATTAAAATCCCAACCAGTGAATTTTTTTTGAACTGCAATGGAAAAAATGGGCGCTTTCCTTTAATTTTCACTTAAATTGATCGATTTGCGAATTATTCACCTCACCCATAAGATTGGCATTCAATCCATTAAGACAAAACAAACAACCATTACTTTACATGCAATTGAGTCATTTTACACCATCATTCGAGCGTTTTGCTCCAGACCCATTTTTAAAACTTATTTCAAATGCGTTAGAAAGTCATAAAAACCTTGTTGTTTTGAATAGGAGATCATTGTGAAACGTAGCTAGATTTGAAAATTTTGCAGCTACACTTTGAAATGGTTCGATGCTCTTTTTCATATTGGTGAATACATCGAAAAGCTTGCATTTTGGTCTGTTCTCCCGTAGGGGAGCTTTCGCCTTTATTCGCCAAAAGAGCATTCTAGGTTTCTCCTAAGACAAATGCGTTGCTATGTAGATAGCAACGCATTTGTCTTAGGAGAAACCTAGAATGTTCTTTTGGCGAATAAAGGTTGCCTGAAGAAGAAGAAGTGGAAGGATGATATTTGGAATAACTGCACTGGGAGACATACGGAAATTATTCAAAAACTTTTCTTTAAAATTCAATGAGAAAAATAATGTATCACAGTTTGCAGCAAGATGAATACACCACTAGGTGTTCCAATCTGCCAAATTCACGATTCAGCCATCTTGGATGTTAGTATGGGAGAGCCAGCCGGTTTGTTTTCGTTTTGCACTGAAAATGAACTTTTCACCTCCGCCTTCTTCTCTTCCACAAACTTGGTAGATTGAAGCACCTAGTACTGTATTCATCTTGGTTTGCAGTACGGGGTTGGACACACACATACAGGGGATGGACAAAATAATTAGGATAGGCAAATTTTGGGTAAAATTAGAAGTGTTGTTACTACCTTAGTTATCATCCGATTTTGACAATTCAGGCATGCCTGAACTAGAAAATTAATGCAGTTTGACGGTATGTCCATGGAACCGACTATGGCCAACGGATTCCGGAGATATTCCGGGTTTTTTGGAGGTAGGTTCAAAACCGTAAATTTGAGGTGGATATTAGGAGAAGTTGTGGTTAAAAATTGAATAATATTAGTAACCACAAATGAAGTAGGGCTCTTGCTGATTAGAACCATATATTGAGATTTAGAATCGGACCAGAATCAAGTGAGATATGGCCATTTCTTTAAAATCGGTTCCTATCGATACTTATCAAAGGAGTCAGGCCACAACTTCATTTGAATCTCGCTTTTTGTTAGATGGTCCACTGTGATTTTATTCTAGAAGGCCTCTAATGTGTCAAGAATGAAAAACCAATTGAATAAACGGATCCTGGAATTGCTGGGATGTCCCCGGGGAAGCTGTGAATGTGGACATTTAAATTTTTGCACCAAAATCAGTCATTCGACGGCTCTTTTTTCATGGTTTTCGATCAGGAAGCAAAGTATGAATATAAAATGGTCAATTTACGATTCTGAGCGCTTCCAGGACCTACGGATCGGCCCCGCGGAACCTGTGGATGGGACATTTTAGTTTTACCACCAAAACCAGTCGCTCGACGGCTATTTTTTCATGGTTTTCGATCAGGAAGCGAAGTACGAATATAAAATGGTCCATTGACGGCTCTGACCGCTTCCAGGATCTACGGATTGGCCCCAAGGAACCTGTGGAAGGGGACATTTTAGTTTTAGCACCATAACCAGTCGTTAGACGGCTCTTTTATTCATGGTTTTCGATCAGGAAGCGAAGTATGAATATAAAATGGTCCATTGACGGCTCTGACCGCTTCCAGGATCTACGGATTGGCCCCGGGGAACCTGTTGAAGGGGACATTTTAATTTTCCCACCAAAATCAGTCATTCGACGGCTCTTTATTCATGGTTTTCGATCAGGAAGCGAAGTATGAATATAAAATGGTCAATTGACGGTTCTGACCGCTTCCAGGACCTACGGATTGGCCCCGAGGAACCTGTTGAAGGGGACATTTTAGTTTTGCCACCAAAACCAGTCGTTCGACGGCTCTTTTTCCATGATTTTCGATCAGGAAGCGAAGTATGAATATAAAATGGTCCATTGACGGATCTGACCGCTTCCAGGATCTACGGATTGGCCCCGGGGAACCTGTGGAAGGGGACATTTTTGTTTTAGCACCAAAACCAGTCATTCGAAGGCTCTTTTTTCGTGGTTTTTGATCAGGAAGCGAAGCATGAATATAAAATAATCCATTGACGGATCTGGCCGCTTTCAAGACCTACGGATTGGCCCCGGGGAACCTGTGGAAGGGGACATTTTAGTTTTACCACCAAAACCAGTCATTCGACGGTTCTTTTTTTCATGGTTTTCGATCAGGAAGCGAAGTGTGAATATAAAATGGTCCATTGACGGCTCTGACCGCTTCCAGGATCTACGGATTGGCCCTGGGGATCCTGTGGAAGGGGACATTTTAGTTTTAGCATCAAACCCAGTCATTCGAATGCTTTTTTTTCATGGATTTTGACCAGGAAGCGAAAAATGAATTAAAAATGACCATTTACGGCTCTGACCGCTTCCAGGACCTACTGATTGCCCCCAAGGAACCTGTGTATGAGGACATTTTAGTTTTAGCACTAAAACCAGTCATTCGATTCTCTATCAGGAAGTGAAGTATGAATTCAAGACCCGCGGATTGCTCCTGGAGAATCTGTGTAAGGGGACATTTTATTTTAAGCATCAAAACCAGTCATTCGACGGCTCTCTTATAGTGGTTTCGATTAGTAATCGAGAAATGAATATAAAAGGGACCTGTGGAAGGGGACATTTCAGTTTCAGCACCAAAACTAGTCATACAACGGCTCTGTTTTCATGGCTTTGGATCAGGAAGCGAAGTATGAAGTAGGCAGGTTCCCCGTGAGCTATCCATAGGTGATTTTTGTGCTAAAACTAAAATGTCCCCTTCCACAGTTCCCCGGGGGCAATCCGTAAGTCATGGAAGCGGTCAGATCCATTAATGGTTCAATTTATACTCATACTTCGCTTTCTGATCAAAAATCACGAAAAAAAACCATCGAGTTATTGGTTTTGGTGCTGCAACTTAAATGTTTCTTTCCACTGGTTTTCCGGGGGGAATCTGTAGGTCCTGAGAGCGGTCAGAGTCATCAATGGTCAATTTTATATTCATACTTTGCTTATATCAAAGAAGAGCTGTCGAATGATTGATTTTGGTGTAAAAACTAAAATGTCCCCTTCCACAGGTTCCTCGGGGGCAACCATGAGGTCCAGGAAGCGGTCAAAGCTGTCAATAGTCCTTTTATATTTATACTTTGCTTCCTGATCGAAAACCATGAAAAAAGAGCCGTCGAATGACTGGTTTTGGTGCTAAAACTTATATGTTCCCTTCCACAGGTTCCCCGGGGGCAATCCTTGGGTCCTGGAAGCGGTCAGAGCCGTCAATGATCCATTTTATTCTCGTACTTCGCCTCCTGATCGATAACCATGAATGAAGAGCTGTCGAATGGCTGGTTTTTGTGCTAAAACTAAAATGTCCCCTTCCACAGGTTCCCCGGGGCCAATCCGTAGATACTGGAAGCGGTCAGAGCCTACAATGGACCATTTTATATTCATACCTCGCTTCCTGATCGAAAACCATGAAAAAGAGCCGTCGAACGACTGGTTTTGGTGGTAAAACTAAAATGTCCCCTTCAATAGGTTCCCCGGGGCCAATCCGTTGATCCTGGAAGTGGTCAGATCCGTCAATGAACCATTTTATATTCATACTTCGCTTCCTGATCGAAAACCATGAAAAAAGAGCCGTCGAATGACTGATTTTGGTGCTGAAACTTAAATGTCCCCAGTCACAGATTCCCCTGGGACATCCCAGCGACTCCAGGATCCGTTTATTCAATTGGTTTTTCATTCTTGACACATTAGAGGCCTTCTAGTATAAAATCATAGTGGACCATCTATCAAAAAGCGAGATTCAAATGAAATTGTGGCCTGACCCCTTTGATAAGTATCGATCGGAACCGATTTTAAAGAAATGGCCATTTCTCACTTGATTCTGGTCCGATTCCAAATCTCAATATATGGTTCCAATCAGCAAGAGCCCTACTTCATTTGTGGTTACTAATACTATTTAATTTTTAACCACAACTTCTCCTAATATCCACCTCAAATTTACGGTTTTGAACCTACCTCCGAAAAACCCGGAATATCTCCGGAATCCGTTGGCCATAGTCGGTTCCATGGACATACCGTCAAACTGCATTAATTTTCTAGTTCGGGCATGCCTGAATTGTCAAAATCGGATGATAACTAAGATAGTTACAACACATCTAATTTTACCCAAAATTTGCCTATCCTAATTATTTTGTCCATCCCCTGTACAGGCGCACACATCATCTCAATTCGTCGAACTGATTTGATCGGTATTTCACACTATGGGTCTCCGGGGCTTGTATGCTTTTTTTGTAGCGCACATAGCCTTTACGGCATTACCCCGAAAGGCGATTCCCCCGAGAACATTTTGAATCTGCAGTACTCCATTGTTATGTTTAACACCAACAGAATCGATGAATCGCAAATACACTGGATTTTGTTTTTACGCGATTTACATTTTCTCAATTTTCCGCTCATTCTAAATGTTTAACGCATATTAATTATCATGTGATTTTTCTTTGATTTATTCTGGATTTTTTGATACATGTTGCGAAGAGTTTGGTGGCAAATTGAAGTCACACGATCAAAAATACGAGCGGAAAAAAATCGTGTAAAAACAAAATCCTGTGTAGATAATATTTTATTAGAGAAATGCACTAAAGATTCTGTTTAACCACAGATAACAGATATGGAGGCTGGCATCCGATACATGTGTAAACATTCGCAAATATCTGTTATCTGTTTTGATTTTTTGATTTTTCGTCTAATTGATTTAAACTGCCATTCTACCCTATTATAACCTGAAAAAGTACTATTCTATAAAATGGAGTAAGAGAGCCTTCTTTAAATGAATGCGTTTGCCCGGTGTAAAGCAGACAGACAGGATATGTTGCCTTTTTTAAATCAACACGTCGGCTCGGTATAAGGCGAACAGAAGAGATGATACCTTTTTCAAACGAACATGTTTGCCCGGTATGAGGCACACAGGGGAAATATTGCCTTCTTTAAAAGAGACGATGCCTTCGTTAAGTCAACGAGACTTTTCAGACAAACATGATCTCCTTCTCTCTCATACACACAACCCCTTAGTCACTCACATCCTCTGCCTCCCTAATTAATTCACACTCACCCACTCTTATTCATTCCACCACTCTTACTCACTCACTCACACTTACTCAGTCATTTATTCTCAATCACTTGCACAATCTTTCTCGCTCACTCTTATTCACTAACTCTTTTTCGCTCACTCAGTCACTCTTTCTCACTCTCTCTCACTCTCGCTTACTCACTCACTTTTACTCATGCACTCCCTATTACTCACTTTTACTAATCATTTACTCTTAATAACTCACTTCCTCTTACTCAATCTGTCTTACTTACTCTCTCACTTATAATCACTCGCTCTTCTTCTTCTTATTGGACTTACATCCCCACACTGGGACAGAGCCGCCTTGCAGCTTAGTGTTCATTAAGCACTTCCACAGTTATTAATTGCGAGGTTTCTAAGCCAGGTTACCATTTTTGCATTCGTATATCATGAGGCTAGCACGATGATACTTTTATGCCCCGGGAAGTCGAGACAATTTCCAATCCGAAAATTGCCTAGACCGGCACCGGGAATCGAACCCAGCCACCCTCAGCATGGTCTTGCTTTGTAGCCGCGCGTCTTACCGCACGGCTAAGGAGGGCCCCTAATCACTCGCTCACTCTTGCTCACTATTGCTCACTCTTGCTCACTGACTCACTACTACCCACTTGCTCATTTATACCACTCACTTACTCTTACTCATTAACTCACTCTCACTCACTCATCAACTCTTACTCACTCACTCTTACTCACCACCCGTCGATTCTGAGACTTAGACCCCGTTTCATCCAGAATCCGTTGCTTTTACTACAGCGACCCAGGAACAACTTCAATCTTGTTGCCTTTGTGACCATGCTGACGTGGACCGCAAATGCCTCCGACTCCCTGCATTGTGCATGAGAACATGCTGCACAATTCCCCTACCGCTCGGGACTCTTGAAAGGTGCCATACTTAGTGGGACGGGATTTTACGGAGTAAGAATACTTACATAGTTCTATGCAGTATAGTATTGAAAAAGGACAAACTATTGTTCATTCAAATGAATTTTGAATAAACTTTTATTGAGTAACATTTTTTTCATTTAATTGTATGTATGAACTTGAATGATAACTACTTTGGGGTATTGGCTCGTTCGGGGTAGTGCCCCATTAGGGGTAATAGCATTCGGAGTAGTGGCGTTCGGGGTAGTGACCTTCGGGGTAATGGAATCATGGGTATTGGAATTATGGGTAGTACCGTACAAGAAAGACAAACATGTAAAAAAGTGAACAATTTTCCTTCGATGGGAAACTGAGAATCGTGGGTTTGAATCCCACGAAGGAAAGTGGGCAAATTGTCTCCAATTTTTTTAAATACCGCCTAAATCGTCAAAAAGATGCATGGCAGTTGGACTTTTTGAGCATTTTTAAAATCAGAATTATCGCATCACCTCGTCCGTCAAGTGAGCATGCTGTGTCCCTTTGGAACCTCTTGTCCAGCTTATATTCACTCACTCACTTTTGGGTCCTGAGCCAGGTCGGATTCCTATCGACTTCTTCTGTTTTTTTCCTTTAAGCTTCGTCGCCACGAGCTCCTGAGTCTGCTGCGATGTCCTGCAAGATTCCAGTCCTGCGCTTGATTGTAGATTTAGCTTACACTCTTTCTTAACGTGTACCTGACCCACCTCCATGTATCCTTCCGAATTTATGTTGATATCGGTTTATGATGGCGTGGTCTATGGAGCACAGCATTCGAACTATGGTTTGGTAAACAATCAATCGCATCCATCATGTTATGGTCGAGTACGATGAAGAACAGTAGCGAATGTAGTACACTCCGATTCACTGGCCTATCTTTAAATTATAGAGGAAACTTTTCTCTCAGGAAGCTCTTTTGCATTTGTTTAAAAAATTATACTGTATGTCAGGAAATTTCTTCTAAAAACATGAAATTTATTTTTTTGAATTTTCATGGAAAATCGTCCTGATTTTCCAATTAACATGTTTTTTTTTCCAAGGAGAGATGTTTTGAATCTGCAAACTTTTATGAAAATCCTTGGAAATTCATCTGGTTTTCCACAAACAATTCTGCTGAATGTCGATGGGTTTTACTTATGAATTTCCAGGGCGAATTCTTCTGAATTTGAATAATTTTCTTCATAATGTACCAAAAAGCTTTTTCAGAATTTCCCATGGATTTTCCTCAGATATATCGTAGATATTTATATTTGAATTTCCACTTAAAACTCTTCATAAAACTCGAGGCGCGAAGCCTCGAAAATAATGAACTCGAAAGGAATCTGACCTGGGCCCAGGACATGACTAATAAGCGAACAACCAGGGTGGAGATGTGTTACGGTAGTAGAGTGAGTCCACGAGTTGTTTTTTTAGATATGTATTTGATATCGAGGTTGAAACAAGCGAAAAAGTGCTCTATTCTTCCCAAAAATATTCATCACTTCTGGCCAGTTTCTTAAAAGTTAAAAAGGTTTTTAAACAGGTCTGAAATCATGTAACAAAATCGTGAAAAAAAATCTTAAGCTAATCAAAACAATAAAAAATACTAGAATAATAACGTCGTGCACCATTCTTTTTCGCAGCAATTCCCAAGGGTTTTGTAAGGGATCAAGGGATCATAAATATTTTGGATGTATGTTCGTTAGATTTTTGTGGTCTGAAGTCAAAACAAAAACGTATGACTGACAATCCGGAGATGGTGAGCACGCTTCTTGATCCGGTCTAGGATACTCTCGGGATGGAAACATTCTCGACCTCCTGGACATAGTGTATATTTTATGATTGTCACACAAGATACATGATCAAGTAATGGCAGGCTCTCGTAAGTTGGACATTAGTAACTCAACTCACAAACTCAACTGATCATTTTCTTCTTCTGAAATCTCCATCTGAATAGAGACTATTAGAAATCATTGTGGGTGTGGTCCTTAATTTCAATCTGGGACAACAATCACAAAAGAATAACATTTACTATCCCTGGCCATATTGACAGAATAATGCAGAAAGTCTGCTTATGTTGTGAAAATTTAGAACACAATAATGCAAGGAAGCACTATTTCTTGCAACGACAATCAAATTAACTAAAAAAGGCACTGTAAAATTTCATCATTTACTTGTATACGCATTTTAGTTTCACTTTTGAGCCATCGGCTCTAATCCAAATTTGAAACATTTTGAACGCGATATTTGTTTGAAGGTTAAATTAAACAGTTAGAAATGGAATTTTAGCTATTATTATTTACGAATAATTCATATTCTACAATCTTATCAACTGGAACCAGTCGATTCTCCACATACTCACTGTCGGTAGAAATAAAACGTCACATCATCGTTTACATTATTCCAGAAATTTTTCCCGTCCGAAGAGGTATCGTTTGGTGTCGTTAGATCGATTACGTGCGGCACGCCTTGGTCATCCGGCATAAACATCCACGTCACTCCATAGTTTGGATCTATGTTTTTCAGCTGCTCCATATTACATTTCACTACGGTAAAATCATAAGGATAATACGTTATTGGTCGACTTCATACACTAAATGAGCAATAAAATTCGCACAGTTGAAAATGTTTCTTATAAACACATGATGACAAAGGAACGGGATCAAAAAATCGAGCATGTTACTGTTTAACGGATAATCCTCGCTAGCGTTAGTGCCACCGACTAACCATTTTGCGCGCTTGCAGTTGACTACACTGAACTTGACCGCGTGGTAAATGCTTTTCGTTTGAAGGCCGAAATAAATGGTGATCGTTAGATGTCGTTCCATATCCGAGTTTAGAACGAGAACCATTTAATCGATACGTAGGAAGTTATTGTCCAAATATAATGATAATTCGCCTGTTTGTTTGGGTTTGGGTTGCGTCCACCGAGCACGCACTGCTGAAAATTTCAACCTGTTGCCATTGCGATCGCGAGCGCGCACACAGAGGAGGATTATGATCTGCGGTAAATCATTTGTTCAAGGTAGAACGATAAATATAGCGACCCGGCTTCGCATGCTAGAGCGCATATTAAATACCACCTTTCCCAATTAGGGCTTGGATATTTCCCACCTGATCTCGATAGCACAGATAAGAGCAACACGATGGCAGGAACGGTTCGTACTGGTATCATTCTTCCAAATGTTCTACTTGCGAATTTGAAAAAGGAACTAAACCCTTACGGTTGATACTGCATCGGTTATAAACGGTTTGCTTTAAAAAGCAATCAATGTATGAAGAAATCGGTAGCTTCTTATCAATTTCCCGCGTATTCAACAAACAAGAAATATTGTTGAAGCAGTGACTGAGAAAATTATGTTATTAGGGAACCGGTTCTTACCTTCCGCAGTAACAGTGTTGATGATGAACGTTCATTCTCATCAGTTTGTTGTTGACAATGGGAAGAGTTTGGAAGAGAAATGCAAATAAATGTATTGTGCTACCATAAGTACGCATAGCTAGCACTTTTGTAAATCTCTGTGATATTAACTGAAAAAATAGAGACACTATAATGACGGGTCACGCATTCCTTTTTAATGTCTAATAGGTACAAATATTTAATTAAACAAATATGATTACAAACGGGTTATGCTTTGCTCAGGAAAAAATAGATAGAAAAAAAATGTACATAGAATGTAGTTGTCAGAGCACTAACATGGCGTTTCCTGTGACATCTAAGCACCGTTGGTTGATTGAAAGTTTTCGCATTTTTACTTTTGATGGATGAAAAAACAGCTGCGTAAACAGTGATGTAGTTAATGGGCGGGAGACAGCTCCATAGTAAGCGCTTGGCTGGGTTGGACCCGATCCTAATCGTAATGTAGTATTTGTGGGCTACTTGACTTGTGCTTTTGTAGATAAGTGAAGTCATAAATGGGACCTATACGTCAGTTAGTGAATTTTATTTAAGGTTATGGCTTTCAGCATATTTATGATCAGAAACGGGTTTTACGATTTTATCCAACGATTCGTTTTTTTCTTGGAACTTGGCCTGCTTTTCAGCTTGGTGTTTTAATTACATAGGATGGTTCACTAAATTAATGATTTCGTGTGTGTTACTTCTACGTGAAGTTAAACGATTTACAATGATATGGAAATGCTAATATCATCTTCCAAACTTGGACGTACATGTTCATGATAGCATTAGAGGCGAAAGTATAGAATTGATAGTTCCGTTAGGATACGGCAGGCATGAAGAATGTTTTTTATAGAAGTCGATTTGAAAGCGAGCGGAGGGCAATATTTGTGATGGCACATATCGCACGACCTTCCTTCTGCCAAGCTCCCGTATGAAGGGGGAGGGAAGAATATCAGTGTGGAAGCTGATATATCTCCACTGGCAAAAGGAAGGTGGTTTGACTTGCTCATATGCCATCGCGTGCGGAAGGATTTGCTATCGACGAGTACTGTCTCCAAATTTCTAAATGCTGATGTCATATTAGAAATTTGGAGACATCGTATAAAGTGAAAGAACATTAGGATGGTTGCTAGCTCCATTTTCAAGAAGTTATAAGTTATATTCATTTTTTCATTTCTTCTTCTTCGTCTATGGCTCTACATTCCAACTGGAACTCAAAATATTCTATTAACATTTCCTCAGTTTTTAATTGAAAGCTTCTTTATACTCGCCTTTGCATGAGTGTGCAGGGGGAGATCTCCGGATTGGCAATCCTACTTTAGAAGGTTTTTAATTTACTTGTCATTTTTGAATACTTGTCATAAAACGAGTTTGTACAATTCCATTTAATTCCACCACTTGATTGTACCTTGACAGATACGTATTTCGACCTCAGAGTAAGGCCGTCTTCAATATCTCTTACCTGACTCGCCTTGAAGAAAATGATAGCAGGCGTAGGCAGGATTAAGCGTCGGTATGTCTAGGTAAATTAAATTATTCTACTACAGTGCTTACGTCTACGTGAATTAAATGGAATTGTACAAACTCGTCTTATAACAAGTAAAGACATTCTACTAAATGCTCAAAATAATTTTCTTATCAATTTTTAAATCATTCGAATGCATTCTGCTTATGCAGACATGCATTCTGATTATACAGAGATGAACAACCATATTTTACACCTGTTTAGTTAATTTTACTTGACGACCGACTGGCAAATAGCTTACACAACCTCACTTGATCAGTACAGTTGCTGATGAAGAATGTGTACAGCCGCCAGCCATTCTAAATACTCACGCTCCTCTAATGTGGACGTGTACTATACACATGTGGAAGTATTGGCTTGAGAAATGGATTGCGAGTGATTTGACTATGCGTCCAATTTGGGAATCTCGAGCTCGTTCAGTAGCCGCTAGGTTGCGAAGGCCGAAGTAGCTTAGTTGGTTAAAGCACCAGTCTAGCGTACTGTAGGGTCATGGGTTCGAGTCCCATCGAAGAGAAAGTGGTTACCTCCAATACATTTTCCAAATCAATATCTTCCACATAACGTACATATTCACATACCGTCGTGCGGGGCTTCTTTTGAAAAATCGTGGGCTACTTTGGACATTTTGAAACAAGAATTATAAAGAAAACTACTCTCAAATTGCCATTATCACCATTCGGGTGTCTTGTTAATAGTTGGATGGCAACTTTCTGTTTCGAATCTGGTATTATTTACTTTTAGTTTCTTTAGAAAATCAAAAATCCAAAGTAGCCCCCGGAATCAAAAAAAGCCCCGCTTGACGGTATGAGTTTTCATAACATTGTAAATTAACATCCAAGTCGGGTGGTTTAATCCCCGGAAATAGGCAATTAACTTTGATTAAATTGAATTCAATAGTTTCTTTTTGATAAGGCATCAAAAAGTCACAAAAATAAGTAGAAACAAAAATTTGGAGATGAAGTTGAAAAATGTGGGAATTCCTAGTAGGATGTGGAAATGTAACTCGAGGGTCATACAAGCTCCACGAATCTATGACAAAAGGACAAAAAGACAAAAGGTCGAAAAGACAAAACGTCGAAAGGGACAGAAGCTCGAAAGGACAAAAGGTCGAAAGGGACAATAGGTCGAAAGACAAAACGTCGAAAGAGAAAAAAGGTCGACTTTTGACTCCACTCCGAGTGGTGTAATGCCACGGTAGTTTCTCACATCACGTCGCCTTTCTTGAAAACTGGGAACATAGTGGAGCCTTTCCACTCCACAGGAAATTTACTCTGCTGGAGTAATAGGTTGAATAGTAGACAAAGTGGAACAGCTAGAATATCAGAGCATTTCTTCAGCACGGCCGATGGAAGAACGTTAGGTCAAGGAGAAAAGGATTATTTGGTCTGACGTATCGCTGACAGAACCATTTGAACGTCTATATCAAAGACACCCACATCCACTACATTGCTAGGTACTCCACTCACAGCTCTATCAGTGTCATCCTGAGAAGGCGAATAGCTCGAGAATACACTTGAGAAGTGTTTAGCGAAAAGGCTGCATTTCTCCTCAATATTCAGCGCAATATCGTTATAGAGAAAAACACTTGATGGCAGTCCAGTTTCCTTCTTTTTAAAATTCACGAAAGACCAAAACCTCTTAGGGTGTCGTCGGAGATTTTATTGCGTGAGTCGAACATAATGTTTGTAACGAAGTTTATTATACCGCCGATAATCATTGCTGGCAATGTTGAAGTTTCGTTTAGTGAAGGCACACCGCCGATAGGTATAAGCGCGAAGAGCTCTAGCGCGCACTCTTTTTAGGTTGCGTAATAGAGCATTAGTCGACAGTGTTTTCCTCGGAGGCTTCCGCTTCGGTACAGCGGCCGAAACGCAGTCACGTAGCAGACATTTGAAGCGGTCTACAGCTGATTCGATGACATCATATACGATCTTGTGTTGACTGGGTACAAAATACGTAGACTCGAATAGAAAAATTGTAAGTACTCAAGAGGAGGAGAAGTGGAAGGAAGGGGTTGTATGCCCCATCTACAAGAAAGGCGACTAGCTGGAGTGTGAGAACTTTCGAGCGATCACCATCCTTATTGCCGCCTACAAAGTGATATCCCAGATCATCTTCCGTCGTCTGTCACCAAGTTTGTGGGAAGTTATCAAGCCGGCTTCGTTGACGGCCGCTCGTCAATGGACCAGATCTTTACTGTACGGCAAAATCTTCAAAAATGCCGCGAATATCAGGTCCCAACGAACCATCTGTTCGTTGATTTCAAGGCGTCATACGACAGTATAGACCGCGTAGGGCTATGGCAAATTATGGACGAGAACAGCTTCCCTGGGAAGCTTACCAGACTGATCAAAGCAACGGTGGATGGTGTGCAAACTGTGTGAAGATTTCGGGCGAACACTCCAGTTCGTTCGAATCGCGCCGGGGACTAAGACAAGGTGATGGACTTTCGTGCCTGTTGTTCAACAATGCGCTAGAATGTGTCAGAAGGCAAAATAAGATATGACATTTGCTTAGTTCAAGGGATACCTCTTTTCTCAGAATGCATTTCCCCGTCAGAAGGCAAAAGACGATATGGTTATTGCTTTCAATTCAGACATTTACTCGGTTAAAGGCAATGTAGAATATGATCCCTTCTTTCAAAGGATGCATGTTCCCGACCGACGGCAAGAGAAGATATAGTTCCTTCTTTCAAAGGATGGATCTGCCCGGCAGATGACAATAGACGATATGGTTCCTTCTTCTAATTTAGGCATTTGCTTGGTTTAAGGCAAGGGAAGTGTAAAAAAATGCTATCTTTAAATTAGGCCAGCGGTTCTCAACCTTTTTCTTAAGAGGTACCCCTTCGAATTTTTGCATTAATTGAGGTACCCCCTCTCGAAAGTATAGGCTTCCAATCCTCTTGAAAAAAATAATTTCGAGCCCTTTGAAGGGAAGCTCCTTTCAGCTTTTGAATGCATTTAAAGTTTCCGCGCTTCTAAATTAAAGGCTTCTGAGCCTCTTGTAGATTAAGATGAGGCTTTATTTACATCTTGAAATGACTCTTCTGAGCCTCTTGATAGTATGCTTCCAAGCCTCTTGAAAGAAGAATTCCAAGCTTCTTGAAGCGAGGCTTCCGAGCATCTTGAAAGGAGGCTTCCGAACCACTTGAAAGTAGACTTCCGAGCCTCTTGAAAGCAGGCTTCCGAGCCTCTTAAAAGGAGGCTTACGAGCGTCTTGAAAAAAGGCAGCCTAACCACTTGAAAGGAGGCTTCCGAGCCTCTCGAAAGGATCCTTCCGAGCCTCTTGGAAAAAGGCTTCAGAGCCTCTTGAAAGGAGGCTTCTGAGCCTTTTGAAAGGAGGCATCTGAAGCTCTTGAAAGGATGCTTTTGAGCCTCTTGAAATGAGGCTTCCGAGCTTCTTGAAAGGACCTTAAAGGAGGCTTCCGAGCCTCTTAAAAGGAGGCTTTCCAGCCTCTAGAAAATGAGGCTTTTGAGCCTCTAGAAAAGAAGGCTTCCGAGCCTCTTGGAAGGAGGATTTTGAGCCACTCGAAAACGGCTTCCGAGCCTTTTAAAAAGAGCCTTCCTAGCCTCTTGGAAAGAGGATTCGGGGCCTCTTGGAAGCAAGCTTTTGAGCCTGGAAGGAGACTTTTGAGCTTTTTGAAAGGAGGCCTTAGAGCATCTTGAAAGGAGGTTTCTGACCCTCTTAAAAAGAGGCTTCCGAGCCTTTTGAAAAGATCTTGAAAGAAGGCTTCCTAGTCTCTTGAAAGGAGGCTTTTGAGCCTCTGGAAAAGGAAGGTTTTGAGCCTCTAGAAAAGAAGGCCTTTGAGCCTCTTGAAAGGAGCTGCCGAGCCTCTTGAAAGGAGCCTTTCGAATCTCCTGGAAAGGGGCTGTCCATAAACCACTTAGTCTCTTGAGGGGGGGAGGGGTTTCGAAAAAGTCCACGATAGTCTACGAAGGGGGACTGGGGGTATACGAAAAGTCTACGTATACTTTTTTTTTCATTTTTTTTAAACGAATTATACAGCAGGTTTGTGCGAGGTTAACTTGTTGATTTTTTAGGATTTTCCGTTTTTTTTGCATGAATTTACCGAAATATTTTTGTGTATTTCTCCATGTAATGAATTTCACTGAAGTAAAAGTCATGGATTTCACCAAGAAAATCTTCTGTGTTGAGCAAAGTATTCTATAAAACTTTCGAAAATTTTTCAAAATCTCCACTTGGATATGATTTCAGATTCTAAATGATAAAGTGAAATTTCGGTCTACGTGGTTTGTGGACAGCCCCAAAGAGGCTTTTCAGCTTCTTGAAAGGAACTTTCGAATCTCTTGAAAGGAGGCCTCTGAGCTTCTTGAAAGGAGGCTTCCGAGCCTCTTGAAAGGAGGCAACC
This sequence comes from Armigeres subalbatus, assembly GCF_024139115.2. Lineage (NCBI taxonomy): Eukaryota > Metazoa > Arthropoda > Insecta > Diptera > Culicidae > Armigeres > Armigeres subalbatus. The sequence goes on along the minus strand of NC_085140.1, from coordinate 395,527,598 downwards.
TAACCACTTGAAAGGAGACCTTCGAGCTGCTTGGAAAAAGGGTTCCGAGAGGCGTATAAGGATGCTTCTAATCCTCTAGCAAAGAAGCAAACGTGTTGTTTGATCTTTTGTTCCACAGGCCTTCATACATTGTTCTGATTGTGGAAGGGAGGATTCAATTGGGATTTATTGATCGCATTGCATATTATGTACAATATAAATTTTTGAAATAAAAAATACACAATTATGAAAACTCTATCAATAAGATTTGATCGAAATTGTAATACGTCCGCCATTACGCATTTTTATCCGAGGTACCCCCTAGGGCCAGCGAAGATACCCCCAAGGATACATGTACCCCAGGTTGAAAACCGCTGAATTAGGCAATTGTTCGGTTTAAAGAAAGGGAGCTAATGGTCCCTTCTTGAAGGATGCATTTGGCCAGTAGAAGCCAGAGAGGCTATGACTCCGTTTTTCAATTCAAACATTTGCTCGGTTCAATGCAATGTTCAATTGATTCTTTATTTTAAAGCATACATCAGTACTGTCTAGGAAGAGAACATATGGCCTGATAAAAGGCCTGGAGTTTCATAATGCTCTATACCAATAGACTCAACTTGACAAATAGAAGTGATGTCTGCATGTATAAACGTTTTGGGAGTGTGCAAAAATATGATTTATAAAAAAGGGAGAAATGGGCACGTTTGCTGGCATTTCCTTACGTGAAAAACAAAATTAGCCATCTTGCTGGTAGGTGTGTCAACATTAGAAATGTTCCAGTTTTTACAGGAAGCTTCTTTATTCTTAATTTGCCACGCCGGCCGCACAATCCTTTTTCCAATTATCATGTATTGTGCATATGATGGAAACCGCGTAAATGAATGGCTCAACAAATCTTACTTTTCAATGTTTCTGCTCAAATAACATCCAAAAATGAAAACCGATTCACGGTAATGATAAAAATGACTCATAAGATAAACACAAAATTTATTGAAAGTTTGTTTCATTCCGGTATTCGACAAAAAATCAATATTTCGGTTTGTTTCGCGTCTTGTAGACCCTTGGAAAAAACAATGATTTTTTAATAATTCCGAAATGAAAAGTCTGATCGGATTCAAGAGTAAACAATGGAACCGCATTCCCCGTCGAATACAACTTGTTGCGAGTAAATCGAATAATTCTAAGTTATAAAAAGTGTACACATACATAATACACACATACAGGAATCACTTCCGTTTGTCAAGCTGAAACGATCGGTATATAACACTATGGGTCTCCGGGCCTTCTATCAAAAGTTCGTTTTTTGGAGCAATCATATAGCCTTTCGGTACAACTTTGTTGTACGAGAAAGGCAAAAATGTATCTCCGGAAAGTGATGCGTGAATCAATGCTAAGATAGTTTTAAAACATAATTTGAATTAAGGAAAGTAGGAGCTAAAATCTGTTTATTTGAAACCACATTACCTTTATGAGACAGAAATCATATTTGTTAGGCAACATTGAATTCTCTAGAACGTTGTGAAATAGTTCGACCTTCTAATTTGGAAAAGTGAACAAATATATTCCACAACATAAGTCAGTCAATTGTGAAGTTACACTAAACATAGACCCCATAACCTAAAAAGTTTCTTCCGAAGACATCAGACTTTTAAAGGTGATGGTTTTCGAGCTATCGAGGAATCTCACCATTATGAAGTGTGAGGTGATCCAGAGATGGCAACAGCTCTACGAAAAGCACCCAAATAGCGATGTCGATACGTTGACGAACCTGGGAGCACGCACGCAAGACATACGTTTTCCAGCTTCGCGGATCTCCAGAAGGAAAATAATTATGAGAAACCATAAAGCCCCTGGAGCGGACATAAAAATAACAAAAATTTCAACAAAATTTCCTATAGCGTTTCTAAATATGTTTTCATCTAAACAAAAATATTGTAACATGAAAAGTAATGAAAATTAACAAAATTATCACTGGTTGTGTTACAGTTTTCATACAAAATGGTCATGTTTGAGAACCAAAATCTTGATTTCTAGTGATAAGATTGAAGACATATCATGCGGATCCAATGTACTCACACATTATCACACATGGACTTCAAAGCCCCTTTGCCAGCTAAAGCAGGAACACGGATTTCTGGATAAACTAACACGGTTGATAAGAACATTATTTTGAGCTTTTTAGTGGAATGTTTTCACCTGTCATAAGACGAGTTTATACAATCCCATTGAATTCCACCACTTAATTGTATCTTGACAGATACGTATTTCGACCTCAAAAGTAAGGCCGTCTTCAGTGTCTCGTACTTGACTCGACTCGAAGTCGATTGACTTCGAGTCGAGTCAAGTACGAGACACTGAAGACGGCCTTACTTTTGAGGTCGAAATACGTATCTGTCAAGATACAATTAAGTGGTGGAATTCAATGGGATTGTATAAACTCGTCTTATGACAGGTAACACGGTTGGTAAAGGCCACGATGACTCGGGAGATGTGCGTAGATTGAGTTCCAGGGGCGTTCTTGAGACCGTTCGAAACAGGCAGAGGGTTACGGCAATGTAATGACCTTTCGTGCCTGCTATATATCATCGATTTGGAGGGTGTAATACATGGGCTCACTGCTGACTGCCGAAAACGATACCAGCAGAAAAATTCGGCCAGCAAGAGGGAATACGTTTTGCGAACCATCCGTAGACTGCATGATTGGCGACCAATTCTGGAGTGAATTCTGTAAATTGTCAAATCAGTTGTTCAAAAAACCGGAATATGTCAAACTGAACCGCGTGCTGCATACGCTATTGTTTGTAGAAAAAAACTGGTTTTCTCACTTCCCGACTACTACCTTGTTACCGTTACGTAACTATTGCTAATTTAAATAATAAAAATAAAAATAAAGTGTTAATTTTGTTAGTTTGTTAATTGTAATATCTATTCTAAATGTTAGTAAAATTATTAGTTAAAATTGTTACGTTAATATTGTTGATATAATTAATTTAAAAATCACTCATAAGCTAAAAAAAAAAAGAACAAAATTTGTTAAACACAATACATTTACACTGAACACAACTAGACGTTACATATGAAAATAATGAGCCAAAGGGAATAAAAAGTATTGCCACACTGGATACGACGACTACGGTATAAGAAAGGAAAAAGGGAAAAGGAGGTATGAGCTACTGGGTTGCATTTAGCTAAAGTCTTTTCTGATCTAGAGCGCCAAGTGAGAAGGTAGAAAAGTTTATGAAAGTTATCCGTTACCCACCAAGCACAGTCTAAAGCTTATAGCTCAAGTATAATCCCATATCGGGATTTTACCTATTATTCGGAATCAGGTATGCTATAAATTGAGGCCGAAATTAGCAATCAAACCCCAGTAGCCAATTTCATACCTAACCCTAACCCTACTACCAGGACCTGTTAACGCTCGCCTGAGAAGTACTGGTGAGACCGCTCCCCCCCGGAAGGCCTTTTATAATCGTGGATCACCCGAAAGTCCAGGGAAAGAATCCGAGGACATTGTTGGGACCGCACCGTTGATTCCGTCCAGACAATCGACGTCAAAAGGGAACAATCGGGTAATTCACCCGTTTTCGCCGCCTGTAGGGCATTCTGAGCTGCCGTCGAATCATCCATCCGATCGGTGGCCCGTTCCCCTGATAAACCATTCCGGGATCCCGAAGAGCTCCAGCATCGGCCGGCCGCAACTACACGCCACACAGACACACACACACAACCGTAAGTCAAAAAGAATATATATCAAAAAGAACAAGAACGTGTTTTACTTGTGTCCTTGACCAGCCCTGTAAGCCGACCCTAAGAGTCCCATGCCCTGGGCCAGGTCCTTCCGACCCGCTCAGTAAGAATTGACGCCCAACTAAAATAGCTCTGGTCAAGGATTCAAGGAAAAACTCTATCGGAGTGATCAAGAAAATTAGGATATCAAATTAGTGAAATTAACACGTGCAAAAATTAGGTTATCCAATTCATCAAAAATTATATCAATGGTGTAGTTCTATCCGGTATCACCAATTTGTTCTCACCCGTAAAGTGATAAATTTCTAGATAGCATACTACTAGTGCGCGAACACTCTCAAAATCTTACAGTGTTGCAGCGTTTGCACCAAATAGCGAAAATTAGGAAACGGTATTAAATTACAGTATAGCAATTTTGTTAATGGGTCTTGATTCGACTAATTACCCTATACAGTAAATGATTCACGGAAAATAGTTTGCTTGTGTTCAATTAATTACAATCGTACACACAATAGCTTGCTTTCAATCCCGAAATAGCCACCGAGCAGTGGAACAATGATGGATCTACAAACAATGTACGCTTCGATGGATGTCTCCCATCTCTCGATCGATGAAGTTGAATACGAACTACTGATCAGGAACATTTTGTTTCACTTCGATGAACACGAAAGTATCAAGCGAAGAAAACTTAAAGATAGACTGAAAAGCGAGAAAGAGTCGAAAACGTTTGCGTTTTCCCAACCTTGGCGCGATGTCAATGAAGAATTAGTTACTATCAGTGCGAAAATAAAGGTAATAGGAGGCTTACTCGAAAATCCGAAGACAGATGCTCGACAACGTCAGAAGTTAAAAACGCGATTAGTTCATTATCGAGTTCGAAACTATATCCTGTCCAAAGCTACAGGTGCGGATAGAATCAAGGAAGAAATCTTGAGAGTAGGGAGGTTGACTACCGAACTATTCGTGAAATTCTATCCGGAAGTTAACGAGACGGACAATCATTCAAAAGATACTGAACGACTTGAATCGGATTTGAACAATGTGCTAGAAGAGGTCAGAAGTGAAATAGAAACATTGAATGAAACAACTATGTCAGGTAGAGAGATAGAAGAGCAGTTAGAGCAGGAAGGAGCGACGAATCAAATGATAGCTTCTAAAAGAAAGGAAATGAATGAGTCGGTTAGAAGATCAGAAGAAATTTTGAGAGTGCTGTCTGAGTATGAGGAAGGAAAGAAGGAAAATCCAAAGGAACTCATTTCGGTTTTCAAAAGTTTGTTCAACAAACCACAGAACAGCAAAAAGCACATGCGAGAAATTCAGATTGCCGAAGAGGAGAGAAAATGAGAGAAGCAAAAGATAGTGTAGAACGGAAAAGAGATTGGAGAAAGTGTTGATTAGTTTGAACGATCGGTTGAAAAAGAGGGATACGTCTCTGAAGAATGAACCAGAGACGTTTATACAGAGAGGGGAATTTTTAAAGAGGAAGAAGGGGAAAAGAGTTGGATAGCAAGATAGGCTTTGATTTCAATTTGAATAGTTTAAAGCTAGACTCAAAGGGAGATAGCTCCGATAATAGTACTGACATAGGAAGATCGAAATTGAAATCTAAAAAGGATAAAGCTCCATCGAAAATAGGGAAAAAGTCGTTCAAAAGAGAGTCGAAAAAAAGACATCGCAGACAAAGCTTCTCATCTGCATCTGAGGTTACATCAGTAACCGAAAGCTCCGATCACTCTAGTTCGGATAGTAGCTTAGAGTCCAATGTAGGACATAAAAGGGAGAGAGGGAGGAGAGAAGGTAGAAGAAAGAGGGAATTGAAGAGAATTCCGGTAGCTGAATGGAGATTAAAGTATGATGGAAAAGATCAGGGAAGAAAGCTAACTGAGTTCCTAAAGGAAGTTAAAATGAGATGCATCTCTGAGGACATCACAGAGAAAGAGCTATACAGGAGTGCCATTCATCTTTTTGCGGGGCGCGCAAAAGACTGGTTCATTGAGGGAACCGAGAATAGGGATTTTCGGAATTGGCATGAGCTGAAAAAAGAATTAAAACGGGAATTTTTGCCACCCGATTTGGACTTTCAGCTGGAAGTACAAGCAACTGAGAGACGGCAGTCTAGGGGGGAAAAATTTACTGATTATCTTCACGATATGATGAAAATTTTCCATTCGATGACTCGTTCAATCTCGGACCGCAGGAAGTTCAATATCATCTGGCGTAATCTCCGGTTTGATTATAAGAACGCCATGACCGGTGCCGGAGTAAGATCTCTATCCAAACTGAAAAAGTATGGAAGAATTATTGACGAGAACAATTGGACAATGTTCCAAAAATCTCACGACAGTGTGGCCCGTGGTAGAAATGCCCAGGTCAATGAAGTTGCTGCAACGGATTTAACGAAGTCCAAAAGCACGTTCCAAAATTCGAATACGGCATCACGCGTATTCACTCGAAGCAAACCTAAAAATGAGTTCACAGAGAAATTCAAACCGTTAAGAGAAACTCAAAAAAGCTTCAGGGACACGAATGAGAATAATAATGTGATGGATCCAGTCGAGGGCTCTGTTAAGAGCACGCTTTCAGCGATGGCTGAAAAATACAGACGACCTCCCTTGGGCGTATGCTACAATTGCAGATTAAGCGGACACCATTACGCAGATTGTACGAAACCGAAAGGCAAATTTTGTAGGATTTGCGGGTTTGGTGATGTCATAACACCAGCTTGTCCCGTGTGTCAAAAAAACGTGGCGGATTCAGCATGAGGAGGCAAGCTGAAATAGATCGTCGAAATCCTCCAACTAATAAATATGTCACTGAGAAGCTTTCAATGAGTGGGTTTGAACCGGTCTCTGATAACGATTATTCCCCCGTGTCCAGCGTGAACGAGCTTTTTGTTCGCGTCGATGGAGACACCCGGCCGTTTGTAAAAGTGAGTGTGTTTGACAGAGAAATAATCGGCCTTTTAGACAGTGGAGCACATCGGTCAGTTTTGGGGGCAGGGTGTAAAAAGCTCATAAGACTTTTGAAATTGAAAATATTTCCCTCAGACGTGCATGTTGAGACTGCATCAGGATCAACTGTCGAAGTTGAAGGTTTTGTGTATTTGCCCATCACCTTCAATAACGAAAACCGAATAATCAAGACTCTCGTGGCGCCCAAATTAAAAAGAAGATTAATTCTAGGTTTTAATGATTTTTGGAGAGCTTTCCAGATTCAGCCAGTGGTTTTGAGTCGAGAGTCTCGAAGAAGGGAGAAAGAGATGGAAGAAAACTTAAGAATAGAGGAATTAGAATGGGAAGTGAGCGAGGAAGAAGAGGAAACTTGAGCGAGACACAAAAGCTCAATTAGATAAGGTCAAACTTAAATTTAAAGTTGCCATTGAGGGGCAAATATTGGATGTAACATCTCTTGCAACTCATAAGATTGAGCTGAAGGATGAGTTCAAACTTTCGGCCCCCATCCGAATAAACCCCTATCCGACATCACCTGAGATGCAAAAACGCATCAATAAGGAACTCGATAAAATGCTACAACAACAAGTCATTGAGCCCAGCAAAAGTGAATGGTCACAAAGCACCGTCCCAGTAATTAAACCAACTGGGGATGTACGGTTGTGTTTAGACGCCAGGCGTCTAAATGAAAGAACCAAACGCGACGCTTATCCTCTCCCACACCAAGACAGAATATTGAGCAGACTGGGTGCAAGCAAGTACTTAACTACGATCGATTTGACGAAAGCGTTCTTACAAATACCGCTGCATCCAGAATCTCGCAAATACACTGCTTTCTCGGTGTTGGGGAGAGGATTGTTCCAGTTCACCAGACTTCCCTTCGGCCTAGTAAACAGTCCAGCCACATTAGCTAGGCTAATGGATGATGTTCTGGGATATGGTGAACTGGAACCGAATGTGTTCGTGTACCTCGACGACATTGTCGTGGTAAACGACACATTCGAAGCCCACATCCAAACATTATCAGAAGTCGCTCGCCGGTTGAAGGCAGCAAATCTGTCAATTAATCTGGACAAGTCCCGCTTTTGTTTGAGAGAATTACCCTATCTAGGTTACATCCTCTCAACCGAAGGACTGAAGCCAAACCCGGACCGTATCGAGGCCATAGTTAATTTCGAGAGACCGTCATCTCTAAAAGCACTACGCCGGTTTCTCGGGATGACAAATTATTATAGACGGTTTATTCCAGGATTTAGTGAGATATCAGCGCCTCTCACTGATCTCCTTAAGAAAAAACCGAAAACTCTCGTCTGGAATCCGAGAGCAGAACAAGCGTTTATGAGCTTGAAGGAAAGCTTAATCGCATCGCCGGTATTAGCCAATCCCAATTTCGACCTTCCCTTTCAAATACAATCGGACGCAAGCGATAGTGCCATCGCTGCTATCCTGACTCAGCTGCATGGAGAAGGTGAGAAAATAATCGCTTATTTTTCTCAAAAGCTTTCGTCCGCTCAAAAAGCCTACGCAGCTTCAGAAAAAGAAGGGTTGGCCGTTATATGTGCCATTGAGAAATTTCGGCCGTACATAGAAGGGGCTCATTTCACTGTGGTCACGGATGCGTCTGCTCTCACTCACATCATGAGAGGCAAGTGGCGCACATCGTCTAGATTGAATAGATGGAGCATCCAGTTACAGGGTTACGACTTAGAGATACGTCACAGGCGTGGGAAGGATAACGTCATTCCAGACGCCCTGTCCCGTTCTCTGGAAGTTGCAGAGGTCCTTGCCAATGGAGACGCATGGTACTCCAATATGTTCAGACAGGTGAAAAATTCACCTGAAGAACAGTTGGATTTCAAAATTGAGAATCGACAATTGCTCAAACTAGTCCCAAACAAAACCGAAGTGCTCGACTATCGCCATGAATGGAAGCTCTGCATTCCAGAAAGCAAGAGAGAGCAAATACTTCAACAGGAGCACGATGGGTCTTTACATATCGGATATGAGAAGCTACTCGATAGGCTCAAATCTCGCTATTTCTGGCCTAGAATGGCAGATTATGCTAGAAAATATGTAGCTAAATGCAGAATATGCAAGGAGTGCAAGCCCAGCTCCATCTCACAACACCCAGCCATGGGGAATCAAAGGTTGACAACGAAACCGTTTCAAATTCTTGCGGTGGATTTTATTCAATCTTTACCGCGATCAAAATCTGGAAATATGCACTTATTTGTCATGCTCGATTTATTTTCGAAATGGACCGTGTTGGTCCCGGTCAGAAAAATATCGTCACCACTGATTGTGAAGATTCTCGAGGAACAGTGGTTTAGGCGTTATTCAGTTCCCGAGATCATTATCACTGATAATGCTACCAGTTTCCTAAGCCACGATTTCAAAAATTTTCTGACAAAGTATGGAGTGAAACATTGGGTTAATTCACGTCATCACTCACAGGCAAATCCTGTTGAGCGATTAAATCGGAGCATAAATGCGTGTATTCGCACTTATGTGAAATCCGATCAGCGTCAATGGGACACCAAAATATCCGCAATCGAGCACACTATAAACAATACGCTACATTCATCTACGAGTTTCACTCCATATCGGGTCATATTTGGCCATGAAATCGTCACCACTGGCGAAGAGCACAGAAGAGATCCCGATACGTCAGAACTATCTGAAAAAGAACGAGATAAGCAACGATTAAAGGTTGACAATGCAGTTTACGACCTTGTTCGTAAAAATTTGGAGAAAGCTCATTACCGCAGTGCAAGAGCGTACAATCTTCGTTCTCAGAAATCTGCCCTGTTTACCAGGTAGGCCAGCACGTGTACAAAGAAATTTTACACAGTCGTCTGCTGGAGACAACTTTAATGCAAAGCTAGGACCAGCGTATGTGCCATGCACTATTGTTTCGCGAAGAGGCACCAGCTCGTATGAGCTCTCCGACGAAAACGGCAAGAATCTAGGCATATTCTCTGCCGCAGATATTAAGCCTGGTATATCAGAATAATCAGCACTAATTTGTCCACTCTTTAGTCTTAGATTTTTGGGTTTTGTAGCACTACATTCACGGTTTATGGATAATTTATAGATACCGCATTCTCAGCTTGTCCGCGTCGGTTGATAGTGATAATAGGTAGTGTAGAAGGTCAAGATCAAATAGTATCGTCCATGGAGAGCAAATTAAGTTAGAGAGAGTGCGAAGTTGATGTGAACGAATGTAGATGTTTCTGTCGTCGGTCCGTCTCTTTCCGTTAAAAGTAGAATAACCAATACTCAATACTCGAACACATAAAGCAATAGTCTGTCGTTGTAAGGGATTGTAGCTTGTGAGCGAAGAACAAAACAGACCAGGGAAATATGCCTTTTAGTGACAAATTCTTCATCACAAATTTGCAGATAGTTTTTTAAAACCGGTTTAATCTGCACTACAATTCTGATATCGACATCCGCCATACCAATTACCAATCACCCTCCAATGAAACATCGATCAGTTATGAAAAACGGGAAATAAGATCAGCATCAATTCGGTAAATTTGCATCATATTAGTTCGCAAGCAATGTTTTTGTTTTGGTCATCTTCCACGAAACATTACTGTTTTGGTTGATTAGAAGAAGGGAAGGCCATTTAACAGAATCGGAGATTTTGAAGCGGTACAGAAGGCATTCCGTGCATGGAAGGAATGAACTATCTGGTGGTTACACGCGACAATGTCTGTTTTTGAGAAAGTCTAAAGCATGAAAGTTGCAACTCAAACCTGGTATGCTATTTATTTAGGTAAACTTTATAAAAATTAATTGATAATAAATTATGCAATTAATTTTGGGGAGAGATAAGAGGTGGTGTTACCGTTACGTAACTATTGCTAATTTAAATAATAAAATAAAAATAAAGTGTTAATTTTGTTAGTTTGTTAATTGTAATATCTATTCTAAATGTTAGTAAAATTATTAGTTAAAATTGTTACGTTAATATTGTTGATATAATTAATTTAAAAATCACTCATAAGCTAAAAAAAAAAGAACAAAATTTGTTAAACACAATACATTTACACTGAACACAACTAGACGTTACATATGAAAATAATGAGCCAAAGGGAATAAAAAGTATTGCCACACTGGATACGACGACTACGGTATAAGAAAGGAAAAAGGGAAAAGGAGGTATGAGCTACTGGGTTGCATTTAGCTAAAGTCTTTTCTGATCTAGAGCGCCAAGTGAGAAGGTAGAAAAGTTTTTGAAAGTTATCCGTTACCCACCAAGCACAGTCTAAAGCTTATAGCTCAAGTATAATCCCATATCGGGGATTTTACCTATTATTCGGAATCAGGTATGCTATAAATTGAGGCCGAAATTAGCAATCAAACCCCAGTAGCCAATTTCATACCTAACCCCTAACCCTACTACCAGGACCTGTTAACGTTCGCCTGAGAAGTACTGGTGAGACCGCTCCCCCCGGAAGGCCTTTTATAATCGTGGATCACCCGAAAGTCCAGGGAAAGAATCCGAGGACATTGTTGGGACCGCACCGTTGATTCCGTCCAGACAATCGACGTCAAAAGGGAACAATCGGGTAATTCACCCGTTTTCGCCGCCTGTAGGGCATTCTGAGCTGCCGTCGAATCATCCATCCGATCGGTGGCCCGTTCCCCTGATAAACCATTCCGGGATCCCGAAGAGCTCCAGCATCGGCCGGCCGCAACTACACGCCACACAGACACACACACACAACCGTAAGTCAAAAAGAATATATATCAAAAAGAACAAGAACGTGTTTTACTTGTGTCCTTGACCAGCCCTGTAAGCCGACCCTAAGAGTCCCATGCCCTGGGCCAGGTCCTTCCGACCCGCTCAGTAAGAACCTCAAAAACCAAGCTGATGCTAATGTAGAAACCATCAATCACGATACTAAGCGACATTAAGTGCAATTAGTGCATTTATACGATAACACCAATTCCAATCAACACCTGTTGCACTGCGGCATGCGGGAATTTCTTTCAGAAAATGCAATTCATTCCACTCCAGTTTATTGCAACATGTCTACAATCATGCTAAAATGGATTGTACATTGGTAACGAATACTGTTCAACTACGCTGGCTTCCTTTAGTTGGAGCCTTCTTCTTAAGTCATTCAGTCCAACATTTTTATTTATGCCATTACTCAGCCCGACATGCTTCAGTAGATCTGTATGCATCGGTTCGCTCTCTTCGGTGGTTTCTTCGTACCGGTCTCTATCCTGTTCCAGAATTTGCTTAATGTAATCTTTGGTAAGTTTGTTCGTTCCGATATGATTAAAGTACGGCCAATCGTCTCCATTGGGATCCTGAGAATACGGTGTTGGAAATTGCTCCACATTGTTGAAGTTCCCTTCTAGTTTTCCCCACTGATCAATGTCGCTGATGAATGGATCCCGTTTAAGGTTGAAATTGTGTAAGGAGTTAGTTGTTTTCAATAATCCTAAGGTATCAGTCCAACGACCAATGGCAAAAGGCGAATCCGCATTTGTGGTGATCATAAACATTCCTTCAGTTCCTGGAATGCAGTCCTCGCCTGCCATCACTTGGTAGTTATTGTGCGGGCAAAACCCTAGAAGGTAGTAAATGTAGCTTTCACATTTCCAACCCCAGAATCCGGTTAGGCTTCTGATTGACTCCGCAAAATAATCCGGTGCCCTGTGATGGCTGCAAGCCATGGGATCTATAAAACATTGTTTTAAAACGCATTCATTATGTACATTATTTAGGTAGAGCTACTCACTTTGCCCTCCTGCCCAGCATCCAGGTTGAATGATTCCACCATTCACATAGAAGTCCACATGTCCGCATCGCTCGATTTTTCCCTGAACGAGTGCATTTGTGTGGATTACATCTACGAAGTCCGCATCTGTCTGATCAAGTTTGTCATCTGTATCTGCTGTGATGAACAAGGGCATAGCCGGATCCAGTCCAGATATTCGCTTTAGTTTAAACGGTCGTAATTTTACCGCCGCATAGTTGGTCACTTGAGCACCCAAGGAAAATCCAATCAGGTGTATATTGTCTGTACCGGTGTCCAGCAGCCGTTGCACCAGTTGGCCAATGCAAATTCCCACGTGTTTTGTATTGTGCACTGCAGAAGGATAGCATGGACCGGGACCAAGCACACTCCAATCTACGTAGAACAAATTGTAGTTACCTCTATTCAGGTATTCTGCAACAAAGTAGATCGACACATTATTCCTTATAGTCCTGTAACATAAAATTTAGTGAAATTACCTCCTTTCATTTTGATTAACGGTTCAAGAAACATGTCCCCATTGTACCCATGAATGATAACTTTTGTTGGCAGCGATGGGTTGTAAAATGAGGTGCTAAGATTCGACTTTTCCAACGATTCGTCGATGTGAACATACTGCCGGTCCTCTTGGTTTGAGCGGGTGTATAAGTAAAACTTTATGTCTTGATCGGGGCATGGTCGTTCGACTACCCATGTACATGTGCCAACGGTGAAATCACTTCGCGGCTGGCGAATTATCACCGGAGAAGCATGGGAGAGTTGCGCTAAGCGTAACGCTGATGCTATAATAATGGTAAGAAATAAAACGAATAGTATGCGTTAGCAGCAGTCTAAATGCAGGCAAAAGGTTTGTACATTTGTTGCTAAGGGTCTTTGGTTTCGATATTTACTGTAAAAATTGAACATAAATTTAATCATGACTCGCGAATAGCAACTACGAATTGTACGGTCATCTTATGCTAATGCGAAACTAATCGTTAAATGTCATTTTATAGATCTAATTTTATTACCCACCTATCTAATTTTATACAGATTTCAAGATGACATTATTTTCGACCCAAGTATTTGAATAATACATAGATTTCAAAGATATTTTTAATTTCGTATAACGACAACGGAAAAAGATTAAGGGGGGAAGTGGAAAAGGAAAATCGATAGTTCAAGGTTATATTATTGTAAAACCAGTTTATATGATCAAAATGCAATTAATCATTATGGGCTATCAAAAACAGTCAATTTTGTTCCAACTGTGCAATAATTCAGACCATTTCGATCGCTTAAAATTTATGGAAAAAGATTTGAAAAGTGGAAAACCCAGGTTACCTTGACCTTCAATTGTGAAAAGAAGTTACATATAATTAAAATCAAAACAATAATTGGTCTGAGTATCTTTTGTTGAATAATTTCATTGACTTACCGGAATAGGTCCCCAAGGAATTCTCATAATAGCTAGTGGAGGCCTGGTTTTGGCTTCTCGAACACTAAGACTTAGTGTATGTAAAAGGGTGTCCCAAAAAAAATCGATGTTCGAAAAGTCATGGTGCTCAACCCTGAAATGAAAAATATACCTTCTGGATAATTTTTGTAGAACAAACCGAATTTATAAAAAATCGTTTAGAGGTCGCGCCAGATCGATTTTTGAAAAATGAGCTTTTTTTTAGGTAAAAAATCAAATATTGGGTCCTTTCGCAATTTTTGTTGAGGGTCACCCATTCGTTTTATATTTTTTTTATTTTTCTGTGGATCTTGGCCTATATTCTCTATGAATTAGTTTTTGGTATTATACGTTTTTAAAGTCTGCAGAACTTTTAAAATATCGAAGAAAACATTTTTTGACTAATTTTCGAAGTTACTTCATCCTCAAACATAAAATATTTTTTTCTCGTTCAGAAAAACTTACAAACTACAAAGAGCTATTTATAAGGAGCAAGGAATGTAATTGTCGCTGAAAAATGCAAAAAACAAGCGACAAAAGAGAATAGCGATAACTCTTTGTCCTCATCTGCAGAGGATAAAGACATTGTTGCGTTCCGTTTTATTTGCAACAAACATGGAGAGGTAATTGTTGTGAACTTTTCAAACTGCGATAACTTGTATATTTCAGAAGTAAACCACAAATCATGTCGACAGATGGTTAAGTTAATGTCTAAACTATGATAACTGATACTCATTTAACCAAAAACATCATCGGAAACCGACTGCTTCTCAAAATGCACGGCAGGCGATCATTGTCCTATTCTGTTGCAGTTTGGGACAAACGCTTGTTGCGAGTTGAGTTTGTCTCAACATTTACAAGAGAGGACAATGTTGTTGTCATTTGCAATGTTGTTATTTTACATTCCTTGATAAGGAGTATTTTCATAAAAAAAGATCTAAGAAATGTTGTTCTGGGGCTGAGATATTGCAGTTTTAGTAAATAGTCAAAAAGTGTACAAATTCGGTACTTTTTCTTTACATGTTATAATTTCATCAAGATTGCACCAATATTTTAATTTAAATTAAAAACAATTCAAAAGCAAATAAATGGGAATATTTGCTAGGTAACATAGCTTTTCTTTCCGATGGAGTTGATTACCTAAATTACAGGATTTGGTCGGAGTATATGGATGGAGCCAGTTATAAAAAGATATCACACCCAACAGTTAATATGTATCAACAAGTAATCAGGTTTACTATGATCTCTTCATTAGTTTTGATTCAATCATAGGATGCTTTTCACGGTATATAAAAAACAAGGCAGGCTCAGTTCGTATGTAAACATTCAGTTTGAACGTAAACTACTATCTTCGTACAAGCTGAACTGAGACGATGCTCTACGGTCTCAGCATGCTTACTTCTGTACTCTAACATGTGGCCATAAAGTATACATCACTTTTGAAGTGTCATTTTTCCGTTTTTACTTTACGTTTATTCCGATTTTACTTTTCCAATATCTCAAGAGAACTCATGGAAAAGCTGTCGAACTGATACGACGAAAAAAATTGTTTGACTGTCATATGACATAAAAAGCATCACGGTATACAGACAACAAGGTAGGCTAGTAAGAAAAGTGACACGTCAAGAGTGACGCATATTTTAGCGCCACATGTTAGAGTACAAAGGTCAGCATGCTGAGACCGTAGAGCATCGTCTCAGTTCAGCTTGTACGAAGATAGTAGTGACGACACATATTTACGTTCTAACTGAATGTTTACTTACGTGCTGAGCCTGCCTTGTTTTTTGTATACCGTGAAAAGCATCCTCTGATTGAATCAAAACTAATAAAGAGATCATAGTAAACCTGATTACTTATATGTTGCTACATATCAACTGTTGGGTGTGATATAATTTTATAACTGGCTCCATCCATATACTCCGACCGTTACCTAGCAAATATTCCCATTTATTTGCTTTTGAATTGTTTTTAATTTAAATTAAAATATTGGTGCAATCTTGATGAAATTATAACATGTAAAGAAAAAATACGGAATTTGAACACTTTTTGACTATTTACTAAAACTGCAAAATCTCAGCCCCAGAACAACATTTCTTGGACCTTTTTTTATGAAAATACTCCTTATAAATAGCTCTTTGTAGTATGTAAGTTTTTCTGAACGAGAAAAAAATATTTTTTGTTTGAGGATGAAATAACTTCGAAAATTAGTCAGAAAAATGTGTTTTTTTTTCGATATTTAAAAAGTTCTGCAGACTGTAAAAACGCATAATACCAAAAACTTATTCATGGAGAATATGGGCAAAGATACACAGAAAAATAAAAAAATATGAAACGAATGGGTGACCCTCAAAAAAATTGCGAAAGGACCCAATATTTGATTTTTTACCTAAAAAAAGCTCATTTTTCAAAAATCGATCTGGCGCGACCTCTAAACGATTTTTTAGAAATTCGGTTTGTTCTACAAAAATTATCCAGACAGGTATATCTTTCATTTCAGGGTTGAGCACCATGACTTTTCGAACATCGATTTTTTTTTTTTGGGACACCCTAATGTAAAGTCTTTATGTTCGCACCAAACTTTTTATAGTAAAAATGGAACTTACGGTGTTATAAACTAATCGACTCAGTTCAACGAATTGAGATGATGTCGGTGTGTGCGTGTTTGTATGTATATGTGTGCGCAAAACACGCACAAAATTATCACCTAAATATTTTTAATCACTTGTCCCTAACAACCAAAATGCTTTCAACGGTAAAATCTACATAATAAAAATGAGTTGAGATTTCCTTCCTGACGATCTAACTTGCAAACGGGTTGACCGATTTGCAAGATTTTTTCCCTAATCGATTCGTTTGTATATACAAAACATTGGTGAATTTAACGGAGAAATGTAAAAAATCATTAGAATACAATTTTGGGTCAGCTGTTGGGGAAAACAAAACAAACGCACGGAAATTGTTCTAAAGTGCGGTGCTGCAAATAGTTCATTGTGACATTTGCAATACCCGGACAAAGCTGGGTTTCTTTCGCAAGTTTGTTATGAATATAAATGAATGTGTATTATGGAGTGTATTCTATCTTATACTTTTTTTTTAAATATGTAAAACACGTGAAGAGCATCAATTCCGATAGGTGGATTAATAATGCGTTTTCTTATTTTTATTAGTTCAATTACCACTGAAATACCAATAATAACAAAGATGGAACATATTAAGATTCACATTATCGAAATAAACCCTAAAGAGAAGAAAACAATTGCGTGATCATAACATTATCCACTTCCCCCGCAGTGTTTGATACCAGGAGTGAATGTAAAATCTTTAAATTATTTGCTTTCATGGTACAAATCACAATGGTCACCAAACCGAGCCCTAGCTTAATCCATTTTTCAAGCTAGGGCAATAAGTTGTGATATATCAAGGATTTATCGTATTTAGTCCTTTCTAGCAATTGCAGTTTTTGAATTATAACAAAATCAACTTTACCCTGCACATGGTTGAAAGATTCAAATTCCTCTTGTTTGAGGCTAAATTGTTTGCAGCGGAAACAGCTTTTCTAGTAATTAGTTATAAAACCAGGGCCCATCGACCTAGGTTGAACTAACTGCTGGAAAAAGTTCGAGGTAGGGTTCTATGGATGTACTAACTCTTCATGAACTGGTAAACAATGGTAGTTCAAGGAACACACGGAAGTTCTTGTTACCGTAATCCGGGGTAACATTGATCAGTTTCACCATTTTCAAGAAATGAATAAAATTATAGGGGAACGGTTCGTCACTTCATCTCATAGCTCCTATTTCCATCCCATCAAAAACAAAGCAATGGAAAGGAATTTGGTTCGTGTAATATTTTTGTGATTTTTTTCAGCAGTGAGCACGTATGTTGACAAAAAGAAGCGATGAATTTGGTGCCGTATTTCTTTGTTTAGCGATGAGATGGATATATGTACAGTGAGATGGAGATCGGAACAGTTCCCCTATTTCCTTTTATCACAATTACTTATTGTGAGTCAGGTATCTTAATCTTGACTAAATTTGCTGCTGAATGATATAACCTTCGGATGAATTTGCATTTATTTTTTGCTAAAATTTGAACAATAAAATCAACATTAATTTTTGAACTCACAGCAAGCTGCCAAAAAAGCACTCAAAACAAGTATAATAACAAAAAATAAAGCTCGTACCTATAGTTAAGGGAAAAGCAATCTTATTTTCCTAATTAGTCTATAGTTTCTGTTTCGAAATTTTGAGTTATATTGTTGAAAAACCAGATAATTCCTCTTGCGGTGATGAAGTTTTTCCCGAAACAATCGATGCACATCGCTTCAGCGTAAGAGATTCCAACTTCAATTGCCTACCTTAAGGCATTTGCATACGCTTTCTCTATAGATGATTGATCAAACTTACCCCAAATTGAAAAATCAAAAAACTCGACAAAAAACATTTTTAAAGCAAGTTTAAAATTAACGAATAATCAAGAACTACAGCCTTATACGTTCTACATGTAGCAGTATTCGTTTTAAAAATATGAAAAAGGCTATGATTTCACTTACGGGGGAAATATTTACAAAACAATTTAAAAAATGAACAATGTTCCCCCGGATTACGGTACTGAACAACTTCTCTACATTGAAATGGTCTTGTAGATAGAGCTAAACCCCGGGTTTGTAGCTTTACTGGTGATATTCTAGAAGCAAGAGTCAGGCAAGACAAGGATGTGGCTAGGGCCCCGATGCATGGCCAATTAACAGTATTACTGTTCTGTTTTCTTAAGGAAAGATTTAATAAGGGGCGCGCCTTCAATGAGATTGCTCTCTGTGAAGGGTATAAATAGCGGGACCGTGTCATGTACTCTTGGGAAAACAAAACAAGAACTGTATCGAAACCGATACTTCATTGCTTCTCAATAGTAATGGAGTAATTCATCATGCACTTAAACACTAAGGTTAATGGGAAAGCTACAATACGCAGATAAAAATATGCTGTGATTTTAAATGTATTTCAATGCACATATTTGAAGCATGCAAATAAACGTATAACATTCAATCGATCTCACTACTCTTTCAAATCGAAATAAATTTAAACGGTGCTGGCTTGTAATATTGAATACTGAATGTTGAATATTGAATATTGAATGTTAATTCGTTTGATGGAATAAGCTGCAATTTTACACGTCGTTGAATTTTCAAAATTATTTGCTTTGTAGATCTAATAACTGGTCGCAGTGGCACACCTGAACAGGAAGAAGATGGTCACCTGTGAATCAAATTCACTGGAAAAGGGACAATGTGTGCAAATAAGAATTGTTTTTATAAATGAAAAAAATAACTTCTCGAGAAATCTAAAATGACAATTCAAGCGTTAATTGTGTTAGTGTATGTATTATAAAGATTTTAACATAGTATTAGCGTGAGCATCAAAGTATATTCTTGCACAATGTTATGGTGTGGTGAAAACTGTAAAGTATGTATAATTCAAATTTCTTGAGTTGATTTTTACACTTCCCCAGTCTTCAGAAGATGACATTTGTGGAAAAAAAATAGTAGATCAAAAATATTGTTAGTAACTAAAATTTCTCTTAATAAGTGAGCTTAAGAGCTACAGAAAAAGTTTATATAGCAAAGTGTATTGGAAAAAACTGCGCTACAATTTTGTTGAATAATTTATGTCAATATTCCGCAAAATAAAACATATTTTTATTAAACAGGCCTCCCTACTTTTCAATATTAACCTCTTTAACAAGGGCCCAGAACAACTTTGTAAAACTTTTTTTTTTCTGAAAAGTACATTTTTAGCCGAAAATGCACCTTTTCTCGTTTATCTGGCAATAGGGTGTTAATGATAAAACTTATCCTTATCCTTAGAATATCGTCTGTATCTTTTTCCCTTGTCGAGTTATATCAATTTATTTGAAAATAGTATGACATTAGTGCAATTGATAAAACTTGAGATACAAAAAATATGTATCTTAAATTTTTCTATATAATGAAGAATATGAGTTGCTCTTTCAAATGCCGTATAAACATTTTTTTTGGTCTGCCCTAATCAGAGATATCGTTTGGAAAAAAAGTAATTTTGGCAGAAAAACGATCAAAATCAAAATCAGCCTAGATATTAGCAAAATAGAGCGTGATGAAAAAGAGTCTCACAAAACGGGCGCGAATTCGCCCCAGACAGCTTATAAAGGCCTCGAAAAAAACATATTTTTTTAAAACAATTTTTTAAGCTGTATTAACTAAAACCTCAAGAGGAACCCCGTGGTGGAATTCCGATTTGGCTAAGCTCAGGAAGCAGTGTAGAAGGAGTTGGAACAGACGCCATTCAGCAGGGACGGATTCTTTCAAGTTGGCTCGCAAAGCTTACAAGAAGGCTCTACGATCTGCTGAACGATTCGGCTGGAAAAACTTTTGTGCAAATGTTTCCAATTTGAGTGAAGCCACTCGATTGAAGAAAATTCTTGCGAGATCCAAGGATTTCCAAGTTGGCGTTAGAGCACTTATTTGATACACACTTCCCTGGATGTGTAGATATTGCATCTTCGGATGTTCCTGATGTCTTTTCATGTAGCTATGGCTCTTGGGCTCATGCTCGTAGAATCATAACTACTGAATCGATTCAATGGGCTCTTAACAGTTTTGCTCCTTGCAAATCTCCAGGGGAGATGGGATCTATCCCGTTCTTCTTCAGAAGGGTTTTGAGCATATCAAACATGTTTTGAAAAAACTTTTAGTATGCAGTTTTGCTACTGGGTATATTCCCATATCCTGGCGGGATGTCACTGTAAAGTTTATCCCAAAAGGAGGACGTGCTTCGTATGAAGAAGCAAAGAGTTTTAGACCCATCAGTCTGACCTCATTTCTTCTGAAATGCTTAGAACGCATTATCGATCATCACATTCGTGATGACTGTTTGGCAAACATGCCTCTTCATGTTAATCAACATGCTTACCAATCTGGAAAGTCCACCGTGACTCTTCTACACAAGGTTGTCTACGACATCGAAAAAGCATTTGCTCAAAAGCAATCATGCTTGGGTGCGTTCTTAGATATTGAGGGGCTTTTGACAACGTGTCTTTCGATGCAATATTGGAAGCCGCACGTTGTCAAGGGCTACCTAATATAATTACCAAATGGATTCACCAGATGCTTAAAAACCGACATCTCTACTCGACATTACGTCAAGCAGCGATTAGGAAATTAAGTGTCTGTGGCTGCCCTCAAGGGGAGTATTATCTCCACTTTTGTGGAACCTCGTTGCAGATACGCTATTGAGATTACTCAATAATGGCGGTTTTCCTACCTATGGATTTGCCGACGACTATCTAATATTAATAGCCGGTTTGTGTATTACTACTTTATTCGACCTGATGCAAAATGCTCTTCAGGCAGTCGAAAGTTGGTGTCGCCAATATGGCCTTTCGGTTAATCCGAATAAAACATCTATTGTACTTTTCACGGAAAAACGTAACCGTAATGGTATTCGCCCATTACATCTTTTTGACTCTGAAATCAATGTAACGGATCAGGTAAAGTATGTGGGACTAATTCTTGATTCCAAGCTCTCCTGGACTCCTAACATTGAGTTCAGAGTCAGAAGGGCGTGTATGGCTTTCGGTCAATGCCGACGAACTTTTGGTAAAACTTGGGGTCTTAAACCTAAATATATCAAATGGATTTACACAACAGTTGTACGACCAATTTTGGCTTATGGATGTCTTGTGTGGTGGCAAAAGGGTGAAGTGAGGACAATTCAGTCTAAATTAGGCCATCTTCAAAGGATGTGCCTAATGGCAATGACTGGTGCGTTCTCTTCGACTCCCACGGCTGCTCTCGAGGTTCTTCTCGACGTTGTCCCACTACACATACATCTCAAACAAGAAGCACTTTCTTGTACTTACCGATTATGGGTTCTCGGTTTCATGGAAGAGAATCCTGTAAACCGCAGTTCTACACACACTTCGTTGTTACAACTCATGGTTGATTGGGACAGAACAGTCCTTGCTCCAAGTGATCTCACACTCGCTAGTAGTTTCCCTTATAGGACATTTTCAACACAATTCCCCTCGCGGGATGAGTGGACATCTGGCTATTTGGAGAGAAGTATGTCGGACAGCATTGTTTGTTATACTGACGGCTCCCTCTTCGAAGGTAGAGCGGGTGCAGGTGTCTACTCGCGTGAGCTAAGATTGGAACAGTCCCACTCACTGGGTAGACACTGCACTGTCTTTCAAGCGGAAATATTTGCCATTATGTGTGGAGTGCAATCCGCACTGCAGAAACACATAATGGGCAAAGTAATATACTTCTGTTCAGATAGTCAAGCAGCTATCAAAGCCCTCGCTTCGGCCAACTCAAGGTCGAAGTTAGTAATCGCATGTCGAACTCAAATAGAGGAACTGAATTCAGTTAATACATTGCACCTTATATGGGTACCTGGCCATTCTTCCATAGCTGGAAACGAATTGGCTGATGAGTTAGCTCGCACTGGAGCATCACAAGACTTTTTGGTCCTGAGCCAGCTATTCCAATATCTAAGTGTTGGGTGAAGCGTTTGATTAGCTCTTGGGCTTCCACTCAGCACAAACAGTATTGGAGTAGTTTGGATTCATGTCGACAAACAAAATTGTATATCCGAGAGCCATCTCCGGTAGTAGCTAACTATTTAGCTAATCTGTCTAAACAGAATTGCAGTGTCTTAGTCAAGGCCTTGACAGGTCACTGCCGACTCAACTATCACATGGCAAATATTCAACGTGTTGAATCCTTTGTCTGTGATGGTTGTGAATCCGATTATGGAACTTCTTATCATCTGATATGTAACTGCCCAGTTTATGCGCAACTGCGTTTTCAAATATTTGGTAAACACTTACTAAGTGAAATTGACTACAGAAACCTGAACCTTCAAAGTATTCTGTTGTTCATAACCCGTTGTGGTAAGGAGCTATGAGCTTTTGTACGTGTTGTATACGTTGTATGCCCTCTTCAAGGGTACCTTTCCCAAACTTCCCATTTTTCTCCCATCCATATTCCTTTCCTTTTTGTTCACTTCCTTTTCCGTCAGGTGCGTGATGAGAAAGGCTGTGAAGGCGATGGCACAAATCTCCCGAATTGAGGTGAACGTGCCCCTGGAGCCGACGTTCTGATACCTGATACCTGATACCTGATACAGAAAAAGTTTCTATAGCAAAGTGTATTGGAAAAAACTGCGCTACAATTTTGTTAAATAATTTATGTCAATATTCCGCAAAATAAATCATATTTTTTTTAAAACAGGCCTCCCTACTTTTCAATATTTACCTCTTTAACAAGGGCCGAAGTGCCCAGAACAACTTTGCAAAGCAATTTTTTTTTTTTGAAAAGTACATTCTTGGCCGAAAATGCACCTTTTCTCGTTTATCTGGCAATAGGGTGTTAATGATAAAACTTATCCTTATCCTTAGAATATCGTCTGTATCTTTTTCCCTTGTCGAGTTATATCAATTTATTTGAAAATAGTATGACATTAGTGCAATTCATAAAACTTGAGATACAAAAATATGTATCTTAAATTTTTCTATATAATGAAGAATATGAGTTGCTCTTTCAAATGCCGTATAAACATTTTTTTGGTCTGCCCTAATCAGAGATATGTATCAACTTTTGGAAAAAAGTAATTTTGGCAGAAAAACGATCAAAATCAGCCTAGATATTACCAAAATAGAGCGTGATGAAAAAGAGTCTCACAAAACGGGCGCGAATTCGCCCCAGACAGCTTATGAAGGCCTCGAAAAAAACATATTTTTTTAAAACAATTTTTAAGCTGTATTAACTTGATTAGCCAATATTTTTGCATGCTGAATTAGGACCCAAAATAAATTGCCAAGAGACAAATCTGCAGTATGCGGAGAAAAAAAACTCAGATTTATTCACCTAGCAGCGATTATGCCTTTCCAGTGTATTAAGGAAGATAATAAAAACAATCACTTAAGAAAGGTATAAAATAGCACTTTAGGTAGACGGGTTTCATATTTTCCATTGATTTACATTAATTATATCCATTAATATACACCACATTATTATTTTTCAATTTCTTGTTTTTTTATTTTACAACTGAACCTCTTCCCCTACATATATACTCACCGATAAGTATTATCAATTGTCTCAATGTTGGTATTCCAATGCTAGTAATCATCTCTGCTATAGTGCCATGTGACATTTATCAGTAAACCATTCCGCACAACTGCATATTATTCGTAATATAATGATAAGAATATATATCGCTCTATAGCCACAACCACTGCCTCTTTAGCTTTTTCAGCTCATAATCGGTATCACAGAGGCTATATTATACAATTTGAATTCGATTTTCTATCGTCAAAGATTGACTGCTATTATTATTTCTAAAGGTCACTTCCTATCCGTCCACCGGGAGAAGCCCGTTTCACGCTTCGATTGTCAAGAATCGCAACTGCTAAACTGAAGCGTCAGTCTTCTGTTGAACCACCATTACCGGTCATTCCTTTTGGTCACTCCGAAGCCAAGGTGCGGAGGGCCACCCATCATCGTAGTCCGTTGGTGCGTGTCGGTCATTGCAATCAGCATGTGTTGACTTTCTTCTACCACGGTTATAACTATCTTTTTCTGGAACAATGGAACTAAGCATTTATGCAGTTCAAGTGTCCGCTTTCCCTGTTTGGACGAGCGTCGGCGACGTACATCATACTATCGAGCCAGGGAATCAGTGACAAATTTGCGTGGAATGTCTGATGGTAATTTTAATTATTCAGCTCACACCGCAACCCAATGCGCCAATGCGAAAGCCGAATCAGGCTATCATCGAGCACAGATATATGCAGACTGCACGACAGGTGTTCCACGGTAAGCTCATAATTTCACCTGGTCGACGAACACAGAGCTCTACGAAATACCGTCAGATGAGTTCTGTTTTCCCTTTTATCGATTGGGAACAGACTTGCTGGAAACGATTGCTGCTAGCTGAATACTTATAAGATAGTACTATGAACTGTATTTGGGCCAATACTGAGCTGAATGAAAACACAAATGATGAGTAGGATAAAATTAGATTAGCATCACACATGCTTCTTCGGATTTCGCTTTAATTTGATGGATAAACATGAAACAACCGGTATCTCACACATATTCGCACTTTCACTTGAAAAAGCACTAAATCATTTCTTCCTGGTTATAAAACTATGAGAACTCGGTATACCGGAACGAGATTGAGGGAGTTAAGATTTTACTGAAAATTAGTGGCATTCGCGTGACTACATGAATTCGTTTAAGAGGAAAGTAGTGAACTGATTAGGGAATAGTTGTTGTGTCTACTCAATCAATACTGGAGGGAGGCCGCACATGTTTGTAAACCCTTTTCGCTCTTTCTCTCTATCATGGTGAGTATAACAGCAATGTATTTTCGATTGGTAGGTCTCTTGATTCAAGAAGCGAGAGTATTGGCCATGGCGCGTTTAGTAGTACCTACGATTTGAATTGTTGGGCGTAAGGAATCAGAAGAAATTATGAATCAATTATTGTTATTAGCTGTGGAAATAACAAATTGAAGGCGGAAAAATTATTTTTAGAAAGGTTATATATTACACATTCAGTTGAACTCGTCATCTTTTTTATTTTTAAATCAATATCCGCAGTATGTCCTAGCTTTAATGTTTTAGCTGTAACAAATTTCTTCACTTGTCATAAGACGAGTTTAAACAATCCCATTGAATTCCACCACTTAATTGTATCTTGACAGATACGTATTTCGACCTCAACCGTAAGGCCGTCTTCAGTGTCTCGTACTTGACTCGACGAGATACTGAAGACAGCCTTACTGTTGAGGTCGAAATACGTATCTGCCAAGATACAATTAAGTGGTGGAATTCAATGGGATTGTATAAACTCGTCTTATGACAAGTGAAGACATTCCACTAAAAAGCTCAAAATAATTTTCTTAACAAATTTCTTGTCTATTTTTACCTCATGTGACCGCATTTACCTCATCTTGTTTAACATTACTAGCTGATACCTTCTTAAAATTGTAGAATATCTCAATCATTCATATTGATTTTCAAAATATCACCATTTAAATAATGTTGCCGGGAATGGACAGTCCGTGGAAGCGCGTAGTGCTTTGTAGGTTAGTTAGTTAGGAGTCGCCAGATTTTCGCGGTGCATGATTCTCCCAACAGCTGGTGCAACTCGTGGTTCATTCGCCGCTTTCACGAACCGTTCGTCATCTGCACCCCACCATAGGTGGTACGCAGTACTTTTCTTTCAAAAGCTCCAAGTGCGCGTTGGTCCTCCACGAGGATCTTCCAAGTTTCGTGTTCGTAGAGTACTACGGGTCTAATAAGCGTCTTGTAGATAGTCAGTTTGGAACGGCGGCGAACACTATTCGTTCAGAGCGTCTTGCGGAGTCCCAAGTAAGTACGATTTCTTGCCATGATGCGTCACCGAATTTCTCTACTGGTATCGTTATCGGAAATCACCAGTGAGCCCAAGTACACGAATGCTTCAACCACCTTGATTCCGTCAGTCGCGATACAAATTCGTGGTGGTTGGCTAACATTGTCCTATCTTGAACCTCTTCCTAACATGTACTTCGACGTCTGATACGCTTTTCTTTTCAGTCTGATGTAGGTTTCTTCCATCTTCTCAAAGTTACGTGCCGTAATATCAATGTCGTCGTCGAAACCAAATAGCTGTACGGACCTCGTGAAAATCGTACCACTCGTGTCAATCCTTGTCCTTCGTATTAATCCCTCCAAAGCGAGCGATGTTGAATAGCAGGCACGAAAGACCATCACCTTGCCGTGCCCGTAACCCTCTGCGTGTTTCGAAGGTACTAGAGAATGCCCTTTAAACAAGAACTACGCATATCATCAAATCCATCGTCACCTTGGTCAACCATAACAGTTTATTTTGAAATTCGTGTTCGTGCATTAGCTACCACCATTGCTGGACCCGATATATTGTATCATACTGTCGTGCGGGGCTTCTTTTGACTTCGGGGACTACTTTGGATCTTTGATTTTTTGAAAAAAAAAATAAACGGAAAAAATACCAAATTTGAAACAGAAAGTTGCCATCCAACTATCAACAAGACACCCGATTGGTTGTTAAAATTCTTGTTTTAAAATGTCCAAAGTAGTCCCTGATTTGTCAAAAGAAGCCCCGCACGAAGGTACACAGAGCGAAAAAAAGTTGTGATTTCAATATTTTCTAATGTTAATTTGAAAGCTTGGAAAATTTGGTATTTTTGAGTGCTAAAATATTTATTTTAAAAGAAAAATATTTGATTTGATAGTTTTTTTCTCAGTGTAAAATTGTTATTTTTACAGTGAAAGCACTCAAAACAAAATTTATAAAACATTCAAATCAACTTTCATATTTCCTATTTCTGGCAACACAGACGATAACAAAATAATAATACTGGCAGCGCGCGGGGATCTGTCATTTATTGAAAATCGAAAAAAGTTTCATGTTTACCAAGTAAGTTTCAATTTGCAATTTAATTTTTAAATTTGGTTTTCTGTAGAGATTATTGTTTTTCAGATCTTTGTTTATCGGTTATTCTTGAGTACAAGTTGTAGCAGCGAGAAATCCAATCATCCGTGCAAAAGTTCTCTGAAAAGTCAAGAAATCCTGCTGAAGAAACCAACCTTACATTACTGATGGTGCGGGAAGGAAGCTCATCGACGACTAAATTATTAAGATTGATTTCAAGTGCCGTAATATGTTCGCGCTGCTGAAATATGTGATTCCTATCATCAGGAAAAAAGAGCCGAGAGAACTAAACCCTCAACTGTTGCGTTTGATTATCATCGATGAAATTTGTCTGTGCCGCATCCAGAATTTTATGTCGCCCGCACATTGAAACTACAACAGAATGTAACGACTTTCTGTCACTGCCAACTTATCACGACATCGTCACTGCCCGTGCGTGCCCGACGATTGATCTGTTTTATGCCGACATCAGCTTCCGTCAAATCGCCCTGAAGCAGCAGTATATTAAAATGACATCGTTTAAAGGAAGGATGCAGGTTCGTATGCAGGAGGGAATCAAGTATTGGTGTTCGTCGTGTCCGGCTACTCCCGAAAGGAAACATGTCGAACTGTCGTGCTACTCGTGACAAATGTCTGGACCAAACAATGTTTGTGAAGTTTCAATCAATCAACTCTACACGGAAGAAGAGCATCCCCTACTGGGGTACTTCCGTGCTGATTTAGCCCGCTTGAAAAATACTGCTTTGATTAAGTACGACGGCAAAGGTGCTAACCGAAAAAATATACCAATACTTGCACTTGATTAACGATCACGCAACGTTGCCGCTGAAATAAACCGTTACAAGGAGGAAACAGGCCAGAGATCACCACCGGTATGCCACCGACTAAACGGGGGATTGCGTGCGATTAACCGATGGAGAAAATAAGGAGTCTGATGGCGCTGCTTAGTGCAGGTTACGTACGTCGTCAGTTTTGGCGAACCGTTCGGTGAGTTTGACTTCACAATTCTAAATATTTTAAATAATTGATATTTATGTTTCATACGTTTTAGATTTCAGCAAACACCTTGTTTTCGCGGTGTAATAAAGAGAAAACATTCGGCAGAGATTTTCGGAGGTGGCAGCCTAATTCCAACCACGATTCCAGCTATCAGATGCTTGATTCAGCAGATTCCAAACAAAACAGCAAATACCACCTGCGTGCGGATCGCTTGCGCAATTTAGTGCCATTTTCTGGTCTTCGAGGCGTTATGTACATAAATGAATTCATTTCAATCAAATAAAATAAAAAAATATAATTTTATAAAAATAAAATTTCATTTAACTGAAACATTTTATTTTAACAATAATTAATTAAAATGAAAGCTTACATATCTTGTTGATTTGAGAGTATCTTGTTGATTCAAAAAGAAAAATACATTTTATTTTGAGAGGAAAACTTTTATTTCGACAAACAATTGATTCTCGTCGAACAAAAGTTTTTGAATTGGTAAATTCAACAATCCTATACTTTCTACTGAAAATCACTAACTCATTTTCTTAATTTTACCAACGATTCTTTCATTTTTACCAACGATTTTTTTTGTGTGTATGCGTCTTTCAAAAAACATACACCTATGTTTTTACAGAAAGTACCTCAAAACTAAATAGCAACAACTTTGTAGAACATTGTACATTGTTAAAATGAGAAATACAGAAGTTGAATGATTTATCTCACAATGTAGTTGGACCACCCCTATTGCAAAAAAGTATCAAAATAAAGCTTAAACAATAAGCTTTGATTTTGCTAAAAAACATGTTGTTTCAAAAAAAATCATCCTAAAGGTGAAAATAATGTTTACCTCCTAACTTCCCTAACATGGCCCGTTTTGCATTGTTGGTAAGACACTTGATACGATGGATAAGTTGAGCATCCGCCTCAACCCTAAATTCAATGTAGTTCAATGGGGAAGGGGCAGGGTATATGTCTGACAACCATTTGATCGAAGGTTACTAAGTCAAAAGTTGTTTTGTCGAATATGCCATTTGGTTGATTTGGACGTATTTATAGCCGAAAGTGTTGTTCGTTCGAACTGGTCGAGAATGCCGTTTGGCAGAAAAGGGGCATGAGTAAGATACCTAATTTTTTACTTCTCATTTATCACTTCTAATAAGAAGTTAGAAATACGAAATGGTAACGCTTACTTCTCATATCTCATTTCTAACTTTCCACTCTTCATTTGTAACATTTGATTTCGCACTTTTCATTAGGTGATGGGTTATCATTGTGAGAAGTAAGAAATATGAAATGAGAGATTTCTTCCCGTGCCTAAATGGAAGGTTGTCTCTGATCTCTACAGAAGCAACCACAACCCAATTCAGGTCACTGCGAATGCCTCTCCTTCCGCTGTTACTAAGAGGCCTCAATTGCGTTATGATACCACTGACTGCGAATCATTCTATGGCATCATTCGACGCGCATTAGAAAGAAGCACCCCGCTAACGCTCTCCGACTTCTCCAAGGTCGACACCGCTGGTTATTCCTTTCCATCCTTCAAACCAGTACTCGGCCTGGGAACCGAGCTCTCCCTTGGTGGTCGGATAAGACGCGTCGAGCCATCAAAGCCAGAAGGAAGGCACTACGAGCGCACAGGAGGCTTCCTCCTGGACACCCAAAAAAGTTATGTGCATTGGAGAACTACAAGCAGAAACACTACGATTGTCGTACGATCAACCAAGATGTCAAAAGAATGCAGTGGGAGAACTTTCTTGACTCCATCAATCTGGCCCAATCCACCGCCGAGCTATCCAGGAAAATTAATGCATTACTGCCGTAATCTGGAAAAGTGACGTAACAGCCGTTTTACAACATGCATGTTTTCCATTTTTCTGTTAAAGAACTCGATGAGTAGTACTCGTTAACACCATTTTTGGAAAATGGCTTTTTCAGATTACGACAGATTAAGTGGCAAGCGTAGATATTTCTCCATCCACATCGATTCACAAGACCGTACTGCATCTGACCTGTCGGAGGTGGCTATGGAACTCGGGGAATATTTTGCATCACTCGCTTCAGTAAATGGCTACCCAGCCGATTTTCAAAGGCTCATAGCCACCTGACAATCCAGGACTTTCAAGTACTGCCGGATGCATTTTTTTTTTCCTGTTCGGGTATGCCACTGCGACCAGTTCTTCTTCTTCTTCATTGGCATTACATCCCCACACTGGGACATTGCCGCCTCGCAGCTTAGTGTTCATTAAGCACTTCCAAAATTAACAACGAGGTTTCTATGCCAGGATACCATTTCAGCATTCGTATATCATGAGGCTAACACGATGATACTTTTATGCCCAGGGTAGTCGAGACAATTTCCATTCCGAAAATTGCCTAGATCGGCACCGGGAATCGAACCCAGCCACCCTCAGCATGGTCTTGCTTTGTAGCCGCGCATCTTACCGCACGGCTAAGGAGGGCCCCTGCGACCATTTATTAGATGTATTGTAGAATTATCCGTATCCTTAGTGTATAAGTGCATGTCGAATAGTAATGGTAATGTAATGGACTATTGAGAACCAATGCAGTATCGATTCTTTGCTTTCTCAAGAGCACCATGACAAGGTCCATCTATTCTGACCCTTCACAGAGAGAAATCCCATTGAAGGCGCGCCCCTTATCAATAGGAAGTCAATCCTGTCTTGAGAAAACAGAACAATAATACTGTTTTTGGCCATGCACCGCCGGACCTACTAGTTTCTCCAATAAACCAGCCCTTTTCACTTGATGAGTTTTCCTTCGCTCTTGCCGATTCTCATCCCGCGATACGGGTGATGACTGGCCTATCTCGCCGACTTGAAGATAAAGGAAAATTTGGCTTCCTTCAACACGCCTTTCGCCCGGGGTACGGGGCCAGCTCATACTTCGCCGGATTAGGATTTTTTTTAGATGTACTCCAAAGTGTTTTCGATCAAGGAAAGCACGCCGATCTAGTTACTCTGGATGTTTCAAAGGCGTTCAACCGCACTTGGACCCCACTGAAGCAGCTAGTGGACGGGGTTTCACCGGTAAAATTTTATCTTTTGTTCACAACTTTCTCTCCCGCCGGTCTTTCGGCAGCTCCGCCTCCAGGACATACCAAGAAGAAACAGGAGTCCCGCAGAGGTTTGTCCTGGCGGTAACCCTTTTTCTGGTTGTAATGAACTGGGGCTTCAAAAGCCTACCTAAAAACAGAGACACTCCGGTGTGAGCTCATGTCCGAACTCGATCAGCGGTTAGTGTAGTTCATCGGTGTCCGCGGGCACATGTGCAATGGGCGACATTGTCTACTGTAGCCCTTATACAGCCGAATTTAGTCACATTCGGGTTGCTGCAACCAAATTGGTCTGGGTTATGCTTCTAGGGTGGCAGCCGATCCAAAGCCGGAAACTCGTCAAGATCCAAGATCAAGAGTTTCCATCGACCGAGGATTGTCTTTTTTCCGGTAGCAGATCGAATATGCATCTAGTTGAAACCTTATTAAGACCGCATAGGACAAAGAACAGAACCACTCGGTATCGTATCGGGCAACCGTTAATTGAAAGCAGGCTGCTCTACTGCTGGAACTGACTTGTGTAGCACGTCGTCGGGAGCTTCTCAGCATACTGTCCCCAGTTTTCAACCAGCACCTCCGCATAGCATCCGGGCTTCTTCCCTCTACATCTGCTAACCCTAGCAGCACACAAATTCCTCATAGGTTACTGCAACTCATATGTGACCGGATTCAGTCACAATCAAGTTACTACAACCATTTTCCTTTGACTTTTGCTGCTCGGGAAGGCTGCTTTCGCCTTTCCTGGCACTGGCACTCCTCCAAAGCCAACATAAATCACAGGAACCACGAGCACCGTAGCGGTTTCTGACGGTTTCCATTCGAGACAAGGAGTCGGCTTAGACATTACGAGGAACACTGTGGGTGCCAGGGAACGTCACTGCGGACACTCTTGCTGGAGTTGGGCACCAAGGCCGGGGTTTCATGACATCGGTTCCCCATGTTAAAATCTGGATCAAAAAGATCGTCTGTCAGGATTGAGAAAATCAGTGAGCAGCTTCCAGGACCACGCAGCCACGAAACATCAAAGGATCCATGGCACCCTGGAATGACATGCTCATGGACCAGCAAGTCATCTCCCGAGTTCGCACAAGGCACATCCGACGAAAGGCCTTTTCGGATCGTTCACATACGGATCGTTCACTGCAAAGTAGACAACTCAGTAGAACATGTGATCTGTCGTTGTCCAAAGTTTGACATTCCTCGATCCAGCTACGGGATATCGACGAATATACGAGGTACCT
This sequence comes from Armigeres subalbatus, assembly GCF_024139115.2. Taxonomy (NCBI): domain Eukaryota; kingdom Metazoa; phylum Arthropoda; class Insecta; order Diptera; family Culicidae; genus Armigeres; species Armigeres subalbatus. The sequence continues at coordinate 395,494,895 of NC_085140.1, read as the reverse complement.
TGGCTGACGATAACGCAAGCCTATCGGCCTTCATCTGCATCCTCAAAGATGGAGGGCTGTACTACCAGATCTGGGCTCTGCTTGGACCTCCCGGGCACTCCCTCTCGGGTATAAGTACTCACCGAGGTAAGCCGGCCTCCCTGGTTATTCCAGGGTTGTAAGTCCCTCCCCAAGTGACCAGGCTACCCGGGCACCCCGACTCGACTTCGCTCACATCGTTTCCTCATATTGACACCAAACGATCAACTCCGGTGTAGCAGGAACACGAAAATTGTCGCTCACATAATGAACCATGCTTTCTGCGATATTCTACTTTTTGCTTGATTGTGATCTGAATATCGTCTTCGCCTAACTGACGTTGATCAGTTTTTTGCGGACACTCCCCGTTCCGAATAGTTTTTTGCGAAAATCCTTTGCTCTGAAAAGTTTTCATCTTGGTTTCCATTTTCGATGGGACCTTCCTTAGCCGTGCGGTAAGATGCGCGGCTACAAGGCAAGACCATGGTAATTTTCAGGGTGGAAATTTTCGGCCAATTGACCAGTTTGGTCACACGACGTTTTGGTCGTATGTCTCTTTTGCCATTTTCATCCAAATTTTCGGTTAGATAACTATCGGTCTAAAGAGAAGTTAGGAATGCGAAGTGAGCAGTACGAAGTGAGACGTATCACGCTCTATTCTTCACTTCTCATTTCCTTCTAATTATATCAGCGTATTGTGATCTCTATGGCTGGGAGACTTTGCTACATCATTTTTATAGCCTACTATTGGGCAGTTTGGTGTTAAGGTCACTCCTGACGGAATCCAAGATTAAAAGTGCTCGCGTTTTCGGGGGCACACCACTCGATAAGGAAGCAACGCACAACTGTCATTTTTATTATTTCATGCATGCTGCGACGCAGCAAAGCTAAATCAACAAAAATGACAGTTGTGCGCCGCTTCTGAATCGAGTGATGTGCCCCCGAAAACGCGAGCACTTTGGAACTTGAATTCCGTCAGGAGTGACCTTAAGTTATAAATATCACAATGTGGTTAAATTGTGTTCAGTTTTTGTTATACTCTTCTAGTCGGGTGGGCATATATCGCATATACTGCCCATGATTTCATAGTTGACGTAACAACCAGCACCATCGATGTTGGGAAAACGCATTTTTATTAATTTTACCCGAATCATCATATCAATCAACAAAATACATGAACTAATCTGTCTAAATGGACAATATTAGTAGTTATTTTAAGGCCGCGGGGAATTAATTATCATTCCTTTGATTGAAGTGGTCAACATATGCATACGACAGTTTATGCGATCAAACAAACGTTTTATGGAATATTTGTTTCCATAACATGGCGTAAAAACCAGGCTACTACGTGTGGTTATATAGCGCTAAAAAATAATTGAAGTTAGTTCCAATGATTTATTGATTGAAGAAAGGAAATCTTTTGAAATGTTCGAGTTTCCGGGAAAGGTTTTTCGGATAGCTCTTTCCGTGAAAATTAAAATTATGTGGTAAAGATAAAATTATGTGTGGAAGAGTTCGTGTTGCAAAGAATTTAATCAGTACCGTACGGGGATTTTTGCACAATTACAGCATAACAATGGCTCTGTAACAAGTGTGCAAGCAGTTACCGTTTTTATGTATTGGCCAAAGCCCTCGTTCCAACCAAATTTTAAGCAAAAATGGTTCCAATCCCTATTAAAAATACCCGAGTAGACGAGGATTAGAAGTAAATCAATCGTGATTAGATTGCAAAATGAGATATGGGCCCGATTTATATGTAAGCACAAAATATCAGACGACAATATCCAAATTTGCTCTGAAATATCATGAGGGTATCAGTTAATGGTATTTGGAAGAAGTGATTAATATCTCTAGCTATTAGTTTGTTTTTATCCATAACACATCTTGATATTTAAATAACACCTCGGTGCATTTTTTGTTGTTGATATTTTTGCCTGCTCTTTTGAATCTTACATCAAAGTCCATATCATGTTTTATAATTCAGTTCTGTCCGGGTAAGGTAATGAAAAACATGAATAAGAATTGCATTGCAATTGTAAAAACTAACCCGGTGTGCTCGAAATATACATACCAATAGTATCAAGCTGAGGTACAAATAAAAAGCCATTTAACGCGCACTAATTCTTATGCATTAAGTCCTCAGTGGCAGACGAAAAAAATTAGCTAGATTTTGGTTCTGATATGCACTTTTAGAAAATACCCATAAATTACTACACTTTAGAGGAGGAATGGGGATTTAGATAAGTGCGATTTCCCATTTTTCTTCTTATTGGCATTCCATCCCCACAGAGGGACAGAGCCGCCTCGCAGCTTAGTGTTCATTAAGCACTTCCACAGTTATTAACTGCGAGGTTTCTAAGCCAGGTTACCATTTTTGCATTCGTATATCATGAGGCTAACACGATGATACTTTTATGCCCAGAGAAGTCGAGACAATTTCCAATCCGAAAATTGTACAGACCGGCACCGGGAATCGAACTCAGCCACCCTCAGCATGGTCTTGCTTTGAAGCCGCGCGTCTTACCGCACGGCTCAGGAGGGCCCCGAGCCCTGATTTCCCATACACAATTTTAATATGCTTCTAAAAAAAAGTGTGACACAAATGGCTAATCATTGCGTTGCATAATTAATGGATTTTCATTCTTCTTTTATATTATACTTCCTTTTGAATGATCGCGATTGTCTTAAATCAAAACTTTTGGCGACAATATTTAGCATTGATTCAAAAGAATGTAAACGTTTATCTCCAGACCTACGTTGAAAGCTTATTTTTTCGGATTATACCGTGGATTTCACAAGAAATGCTTGCTTTAGCAGGAACTTGCATATTAATGTTTGATTACAAAATCAGCCCAAATCATAAAGTAGTCCTGAAATAAGACAAAGTAAAACGAAAACCTATGTTGTGCTTAATTAGTGGATTGTGAATGTCGAAAAAATATGAAACAGGTTTTTGCTCCATATTGCAGCAGGTAATGAAGGTACGTCAACTTATGCGATCAAATAACCATTTTTCCAAAAACAATTATCGCCATAACTCGAATGTTTCCGAACAAAACATGAATATGTTTTCATGGAGCATATGTATAACTGTACGAAGAATCCATATTGAGCTTGAGCTTGAGCTTGAGCTTGATTGACTGCTCGTAGTTGCTACTCATTATGACCAGATCAGCTGTTCTTGCACAGGGAACCAACAGATGTTTGCTTGGGACTAGCACACATCTTCAATGTACAAGTACTGGTGATCTCATTTGTTAGGTCATACTGGCGCCTGCCACGTCAGAATGCAAGTCAATGTAGGGAAGGGGGAGGAAATGATGATGCAATCACTCGCCCACTGCAAGCCGAATATACCTCTGCACTTGCCACGAGTTCATGCGGAATTTGTTGGAATTTCTGGGTTAGGTTGGAGAGGCAGAGGTCCGTCTTGGTTAACGAGCTGCCAATGTGATAGATAGGAGAAGGTAACTGATGGAATTTCTAATTGGATGTAGGAAACGAGCTCTATAAGTTCATTTCCAATTCTAGCAGATTACTGTTAGAATACTCAAATTGAAGGTATAGGAATAGTAATGGAAACGGTATGGAAGTCCATTTCCAGTTCTAGCGATTGCTAGAACATGAGAAATAAAGAGAAAAATACAAAGTAGGAGAATGGAACGGACCTGGGATTGAATTCACAACCTCCTGCGTATGAGGCAGAAGCAGTAGCCATATGACTACCACGCCCTCTTCGAAACAAGAGAGACCACGCACTGAACTGATTAATTTTATTACCGGCCGCGCAATGCAGAACACAATATTTCGTCCGACCACGCGATCGTTCTGCTGTCCGAAACATGAGAGATCACGCACTGAACTGATTATTTTTATTACCGGCCGCGCAATGCAGAACACAATAATTCGGCCGACCGCGCGATCGTTCTGCTGTCCGAAACATGAGAGATCATGCACTGAACTGATTATTTTTATTACCGGCCGCGCAATGCAGAACACAATATTTCGTCCGACCACGCGATCGTTCTGCTGTCCGAAACATGAGAGATCACGCACTGAACTGATCAATTTTATTACCGGCCGCGCAATGCAGAACACAATAATTCGGCCGACCGCGCGATCGTTCTGCTGTCCGAAACAAGAGAGATCATGCACTGAACTGATTATTTTTATTACCGGCCGCGCAATGCAGAACACAATAATTCGGCCGACCGCGCGATCGTTCTGCTGTCCGAAACAAGAGAGATCATGCACTGAACTGATTATTTTTATTACCGGCCGCGCAATGCAGAACACAATAATTCGGCCGACCGCGCGATCGTTCTGCTGTCCGAAACAAGAGAGATCATGCACTGAACTGATTATTTTTATTACCGGCCGCGCAATGCAGAACACAATATTTCGTCCGACCACGCGATCGTTCTGCTGTCCGAAACATGAGAGATCACGCACTGAACTGATCAATTTTATTACCGGCCGCGCAATGCAGAACACAATAATTCGGCCGACCGCGCGATCGTTCTGCTGTCCGAAACAAGAGAGATCATGCACTGAACTCTATAACTGTACGAAGAATCCATATTCGCAAAAAAGTGTGATTTGGTCATTTTGGCTTATACGTCAAATATGTGATCATGGGCAGTATACACTTTCGATAGGTAGCATAGCGTGAGAGATGTTTTTCGGTAGCTGTTATGATAATGAACTGATTCGGGGGGCTACAAACCATTATAAGTTTCTTTCAATAAGCCCCAATTGCGGGGACACCGGTTCTGATGATGCATGTCAACTTGTTTTACATAGCTGTGCGAAAAAAATATGATCCCCAACATGAAATGAGCGAGATCAAAGCGTTTTATCAAACCCCATCGGTGGGGGCCTATCCAAATCAGTTTTTTCCAACTTATATACAAGTGCGATAGTTTTGTTTTCATGGCTTGTTATGTTCGAAGAGGTTTTTGCCTCTCTTTTATCGTTGTTGGTTATCTATTGAGAGCGATTTCTGCAAACTCTGGATAATGCTATAGATTATTATACAAATATTGTATGATACCTTACAATTTTGCAAGCTTTTCATACAATATTTGTTTGTGAGCTTACATTTTTTGTATAAGAATCTAACAACTTCGCATATGCCCAGTAAGAAAATCTAACAGCCTCTGGTTGTATATGAACGTATTTCAACGTTTTCTCAACCGTATTTTATGAATCACATAAAAAATGTACCACTAACTTTTAGAGAAAAACATTCTTTATTTCAAAAATATTTAATCCAATCTCTTATTGTAATTACCTACTGTTATATTTCATTTTTAAATAGGAAAACGATACTAACGAATTTATTAAATGTTAATGAGCTAAAAGTTGCATATTCCTATTTTTCTATATTATTTGGAGATTTCAGAACAAAATTAAAACTAGAGATTCGTTTTTATAAATACTGATCCAATATTACATTTATAACTTTAATACAGTTCTACTACTCCATATTTCAATATCTTTCAGTGGTAACATAGACATATATTAAGCTATTATTCACTATTTCCAACTTAGAGAAACACATCACTATATAATAATCGATCATTCCATTCCTAAGTGTTTTTTTTTGTTTTCATCATATTTACATCGAACATTCTGCTGCCACGAGATAACTATCCATTGCGATGGTTCACTTTTCGTTGGTAGTTTCACAACTTTGCAACTCATAATCAGATCCAGCTGCTTTACGTCCCTGTGCTGTGGAAGTGTACCATGGGATCTTCTCAATAGCCCATTGCAAACGGCGGTTTCTTGTTAGTTGGCACGAAATATACACCTTCGGCGCTGATGAACGATAAAGAAAAAATAGCGTAATCAGTGATTTGAATTCATTTGGTAAAATCCAATTTAACCAGCAGCCTAGAGAAATTTGATTAACACCACTAAAGTTGTTAGGTGGATTTGAAAGTCAATTCAGTTGCTCAAAACCGTTAAATTAGAATCGATAAAAAAGTCTACTCACGTATTTGAACAGTGCTCGCCCATCAATACCCGATCGCTATCGGTCACACTGTTGTCGTTGATTTCCTGGCTTTGACTGTCGTCAAACAGCGAAAACTGCTTCTGTTCGGCTTTGTACCGGCAGAAGCCAAAGAAGTAGGAAAAATAGCTGGTGCACTTGGTTGCCCAGAAGCCGCTCTTGCTGGAGATTGATTCGGCAAAGAAGGCAGGGGCCATCATATGGCTGCACAGTGGTTGATCTGCATTCGATGGGTTCCGGCGTTTATGCGATGCACAATGAATTTGATTGCACGGATAAGAAGTGCATCGGTGGTTCGTGGTGTCGGCAGGGTTCGAGAAAGGAAAAAATATATAATAGTAGTAAGCTGGTGCTGCAAAATAACGATCAAGGTTCAGTACATCATTATTATTACGATCGAATGATCATAATCACATTGCATGTTACTGACTTTGATCTTAATAGGTATGGTAGAACAAAACGAAGTGCTTAGGTTGTGGTCATGGTGTTTGGTTCCCTGGGTTGTTTTGTGTAATTTGGAAATCTATAAACGTCGCACATAGTAGAAACTCTATTTTTATAAAAACAATGCATGTACATTTTGGATTGGACATAAATACATGACATTGACTTTTGTCATACAATCAGGGTATGTCTGCAACTCATTGGTAATGAATTTTACTCAATAAATATTATCGTCCCTTAGCTTTAAACTGAGCTACTAAAATTCCATACCGATGAAACAAAGCTTAAATTGCATGTCCTCAAGTTTCATAAATCGCTTGCTCTGCTTCAAGCACTCTGTCTATAACAGCACGCTCCTCTTTACATTTGATGTCTTTTTTGTACCACAATTATTCCAGCACTTTGATTTTTTCTCCTCTTCCTAGCCATTCAGTTATTCTTTTGGCACTTTTGTTTTAATCAAGGCTACTCGGCTACTTGATTCTTGAGCCTTTTGGCTCCCTGATTTGTGGCAGTTAGCACACCAACATCTTGAGCCTTAGCATACTCGACTTAGTCTCCGGCAATTGATCTAGCCTATTCCAACCGAAAGTATTTCGACGGCGGTCGTGGGGCCCTCCTTAGCCGTGCGGTAAGAGGCGCAGCTACAAAGCAAGACCATGCTGATGATGGCTGGGTTCGATTCCCGGTGCCGGTCTAGGAAATTTTCGGATTGGAAATTGTCTCGACTTCTTTGGGCATAAAAGTATCATCGTGCTAGCCTCATGATATACGAATGCAAAAATAATAACCTGGCTTAGAAACCTCGCAGTTTAATAACTGTGGAAGTGCTTAATGAACACTAAGCTGCGAGACGGCTCTGTCCCCCAGTGTAAGGATGTAATGCCAATAAGAAGAAGAAGAAGTTCCACCGAAACTGATGCTTCAGTATAATTCAAGACAAAATTTTCAAAAAGACTTATCTGCTTTTGTAAACAAAGATTCAAACGACGATTTGACGAATCTGATAGCTCTCCCACGCAAACCAACACCACCAACAGGTAGCAGAAGGTTTCCGCTACCTGTTGATGGTGTTGGTTTGCGTGGGAGAGCTATCAGATTCGTCAAATCGTCGTTTGAATCTTTGTTTACAAAAGCAGATAAGTCGTTTTGAAAATTTTGTCTTGAATTCTGATGGGGTCTGTTTCAGCAATTACCTACACCACTCACAATTATGTGGCCCGATACGAGCTTACGACTTTTCACTCATCACTCACATCTGATTCTCCTACATCCAGTTTACTGGAAATCAGTTTATCGCCGTCGTCCAACGAACTTGGACGGTGGCCATTTTTCATAGTTCCAAAAGATTCTGGGCGAGCGTAGTTCAGAGGTGAGGACTTAGGAGGAGGCTTCATTCCCACGATGTCGAGGCTTATGTTCAATCACTATTCACTAAACGCATATCTCTACAGAATAAACGTTGTCGATAGCAACTTATGTAGGTGCCGAGCCGGTTATGATGACATCGATCACGTATATTAGTTCTGCTCGGAAAATGACGCCTCCATAGAGCAATTATTGCATACCCTTGTGGCCCGAGGTAAACAATCCTTTAGGGAAGTTCAAGATGTTTTGGGAGATCGTGATCTTGTATATATGCAGACCATTTATAGTTTTCTTTGTACTTCTGACATCAAAATCTAATATTTTGTTTTTATTTCTTTCTTCGAAATTTGTTTGTTTAGTCTTCACTTTTTTGCTCCATAGAGCTCCAAAGCTCTTGCCATCCGGAATATGCTCCCAGTCGAACCATTCCTCGAGGACGATGACACGCCATATCGTCTCTTACGCCAAATGCCCGAAATAGAAGCTGAAATTTCCTGATCTCAAATCCTAAGCCTCATCCATTCTTAAACATTGTAAACTGATCTCGAGTCATTATGACTGCCGTAATCTGAAAAGGTGACGTATGCACCAAATTACAACCAGGTTAATCTAAGCATTTAAGACCTGGATGAGATCACCGAAGTCGAAGAGCTCGTCACGGCACTGCGGCGACAGTGTCCACAGACGTCCACCGCAGCTGTAGCGGACGCCGCAAGCTCTGCCGACTCTGCGGATTGGAGGGACATAAGGTACAATGCTGCACGAAACCTCCCAATTGTTCCATCAAAGCTGTGAACAGCAAGCACCCCGTGGGGGGTTCGAAGTGCCCGGCGTTTAAGCGTGCTGCAAAAACATAGTGCAGGTAACGCACATAAACCTGAACCACTGTGATGCAGCCCAGCAACTGATGTGTCAGACAGTTGCTGAATGGGGGACGGATATCTCCATCATAGCGGATCCTTACCGGGTACCTGCCAGGAACGGTAATTGGGTAACCGATGGGTCTAAAATGGCGGCGATATGAACAACGGGGAAATACCCAGTCCAAGAGTTGGTGTCTCCGACACACGAGGGCTTCGTCATTGCCTAAGTCAACGGGGTCTTCTTCTGCAGCTTCTATGCGCCTCCTCGATGGTCGATCGAGCAGTTCGGACGTATGCTGGATTGTTTGACGGCTAACTTAATGGGGCGTAAGCCGGTGGTGATAGCGGGGGACTTCAACGCTTGGGCAGTGGAATGGGGAAGCTGTTCCACGAATCAACTGGGGCAGATGCTGCTGGAATCACTGGCCATGTTGGATGTGGATTTGGCCAATGTCGGTACCAAAAGTACTTACAGCTGGAACGGGGCCGAGTCGATTATCGACGTTAAGTTCTGGAGCCCTGGCCAAACGAGTATTTCGAACTGGAGGGTAGATGATGGCTACACTCACAGCGACCACCTGGCGGTTCGCTACAGTATCGACTATACGACCAGCATACAGCGGACGGAAGAAGGGACGAGGCCTAGCCCTCGTATGTGGACGATACTCTCGGGCTGAGCGGCGAGCAGCTGGTAAACGATGCCACCATGCCTAGGAAAGTCCTCCCTAGGAATGGGAACCTGCGCCGCGCCTGCCTACGGGCACGGATGCGAATGCAGCAAGCACGCACAGAGAGGAGCGTGTTGAACGACGAGTGGCATTCGTGGCTGCTAGAGCCACTCTGAAGACTGAGATTAGCTCAAGCAAAAAAACCTGCTTCGAGGGCCTGTTTCAAAGTGCCAACGCGAATCCATGGGGTGACGTCTATAGGGTCGTAATGGCCAATACACGTGGGGCGATGGACCCTACAGCGCGGTATCTAGAGATACTGGAGAGGATCATCGCGGGGCTCTTCCCACGTCATGACCCAAGTCCCTGGCATCACTTTGTGGAGCTGCCAGGAGCTAGGAGGGGAGTTTGCTATTGGGCAGTAGTGACTGTCGACGTGAGGAATGCATTCAATAGTGCCAGTTGGGCAGCTATTGCAGATGCGCTCCTGCGTCTTGGAATTCCCGAGTACCTGTGCAAGATTCTAAGAAGCTACTTCCAGAATCGAGTACTGGTATACGACACGGAGGCGGGACGGAAGTGCGTTGACATAACCTCAGGGGTTCCGCAAGGTTCCATACTGGGTCCGGTGTTATGGAACGTCATGTACGACGGTTGAAGTTCCCGGTGGGCGTGGTAATCGTCGGCTTCGCTGACGATATTACGCTGGAGGTCTACGGCGAATCGATCGAAGAGGTGGAGTTGACTGCAGCCCATTCGATCGCAATTGTGGAGGAATGAATGAGTTCCAGGAAGTTAGAACGGCTCACCACAAGATTGAGGTTAGTGGCATAGTGGCATGTCCCGGATGGTGTCCAATAGCTCTGTGGTTTATGCCAGCAAGCGCAAGCTTCTGGCTAGTGTCGCTCTGTCCATAGTGAGGTATGGGGGGGCAGCTTGGGGCATGGCCCTTGCGTATTAACTGCTACAGAACGAAATTAGATAGTACGTACCTATAGGCTCATGTGCCTGAGAGTTGCGAGCGCGTACCGTACCGTGTCGCACGATACACTTTTCGTCATCACCGGTATGATGCCTATTGACATCGTTATCGGTGAAGACATAGAGTGTTTCGCAATGCGCGGCACGAGAGGCAGCGTGCGTGGGACAGTTCAAATAAGGATGGACACATAGGTTGATACCGGAGATAGGTACGTGGGTCAAGATGCGCCATGGGGAAATCACTTTCCACTTGACCCAGGTCCTTACAGGCCATGGTTGCTTCAAACAGTATCTACACCGGTTCGGACACTCGGCTTCGCCCGACTGTCCGGTGTGCGCAGGTTTAGAGGAAACGGCGGAACACGTGTTGTTCGTGTTGCCCACGTTTTCGCACAATGCGTGACCACATGCTTGCCACATGTGGTCTGGACACTACCCCGGACAACCTAGTCCGGAGGATGTGTAAAGATGAAGTTGGCTGGAACGCCGTTTTATCGGCTATCGTCCAAATAGTTTCGGAGCTATACAGAAGATAGCGCGTGGACTCGAGGATATATATGATCTAACTTTGATCTCCGAAAAAATGAATATAATACAAGAGACAAAAAGGAAAAAAAAATTAAAGAAGAAAAAATTAGAATCTAGATGAAGGAAATTTGTGAAAAAATACAGAAAACGAGAAAGAAGAAGGAGGTAGGAAAAAAAAGGCACAAAAATACGAAAAAATAATGAAGATAAAAAAATGTGAAGAAATAAGAAGGTAGGCATAATTAAAAGGAAATAAGGAAAATGGTCTAGTAATATTGGAATGGTCGAATAACATGAGAAAATATGGGAGAATATTATTTGTAGTTTTTACTCCGTTATTGAACAGTAAAATGGAAACTGCGCAGTAAGATACAGTAAGAGTAGCTTCCGTCATCATGTTAAATTCTGAGAATACAGTAGTTGGAGCTAAATATGATGACGGCCACGTCCAAACAAGTCTCGCTAGGTTATCTGGAGACCCCTATAAATCTGTATACACTGTGATAAATAATGCGGTCTACATAATCCACATATCCACACTAAACGATAAAATATACCTTTCGGCTGAACTAGAACAAGCCACTGTTTCCTATTAGGCTAGGATTTGCGTTACATATGTACCTAGCTCCAAAAAAATCAATCTCAATCTTTATAAAGAGCGATTCCAAGGTTTCCATTCCTATTCAATAGAACTTTTTTTATCATTCGATATAATTTTTTTATCATCCCATCGCTACATGGTGGGAAACCCTCCACGTTCCACTTCGAAGATACTCACTTGTTGCGTTTTCGCACATCGGTTGGCTTTGGCCGCCGTTCATGTAGAAATCCACATGTCCACAGGTTTCAATTTTGCCGAACACACCGGCATTTGTGTGAATAACGTCGACAAAATCTGCATCGGTGAGGTCCAGTTTCCACTGTTGGCGAGCCGTAGCGAAGAAGGGAAGCGCTGGATCGAGACCTAAATAGAGAACACATTCTATTAGGAGCTCTTCATTTGAATTTGTAAAAGATGAGAGCGTTGCATTTAATGAATAAATAAAATTAAGTAAACGTCATGCGTTAGACTGGACCACCAAGGTTGGACCACATCGGTAAACGCACTAACAACGGGCAATTTCTCGGTGTCGTGTGTATGGTAAATAATGTAAATAAATGACAGAGCTTATCATGTTGATGAATTATACCTTCTTGGTAGAATTCCTGACTCAAACAAATGAGCTTTTATTCAATCGCAATCAACCCAAATATATCTGGATATTTTAGATTTATACCTTTAAACCAGTCTGTTGAACATAAACAACTTCTCACACTGCAACCGGCAAGCTTCATCATTATGTAAGCGCCGGTAGAAGAAACAGCAAGATAATATGTGAGCGAACCTACCATCATAGGTTTTTAGAAGCTACCCGCACATTTCATTTCGCACCATTCAACTATAAATATGTATGGCTTATCCACCGCAGAGTACTGGCGTTGCTTATGTTGCCCCGGCTTGTACTGTGCGGATAATTACGCTTGTCATTAAAGTGTTCCACTTGAACTTGACTTTGATATCGAGCTATTTTTGTTAGCGCAACCTCTCTAGATGGCAAGAAGGTATCAAACCTTCGATGAAAGAGATAAAAAATAATCAAACCGGTAGTGATTTTTAGATCACCGTCGTCCAATGATTGTAGGCCTAAGTTGCTGAACAAGGATAATGATAATCACATGCGTGTACGTATACTTTTTGTGTGTACTCATTAGATGATGAATGGGTAGGGCTCGTGCTCTAGTGGGTAATAAATTATTGTGATCGATGGCGGTGACTTTCAGTTCATGATTATGTATGTCAGGCACACAAGGTTGTGCAGAAATCTTATAGTGTTTCTAGCGATAATTTTAATGCCCATATAAGTAAAACTGTCCTATATTTTCTTAGGTCCCCATCAACATGAGACAGTTTCACTTCAAGTGTAAGTAATCTTTGATTGAATTATCTAGATCAATTAGATTTGTAATTTCAATGATTGCACGCTCCAAAGCACAATTAAACAGCCCTATATAAAGGAGTGGTCAAAACTACAAAGTGCCCATTTGTTAGTTTATTTATTTGATTAATTTTTCATCTTGTGATCCTAATAAACATTCGAAATTTAAACAAGGTATAAAAAAGAATACTTCCTTTAAAAAAAGTAACAAACATCGTCTTGAAAAGAGTCGTTGTTTGAAGGACTAGGTCAAACAATTAAAATCAAACACGTAAAAGACTACGCTAAATGTATTGCACATATACCTAATAGGATCAAGCTGTCCATATTCTACACTTCATGCTCCAAGATGAAGAGAATCCCGACATAGTACTGTCCTCCCGGAGCGTAGATGTTGATGACGACGAGAATAATCGGGACATTATGTTCTCCTTTCAGCAGTTTTACAACTAATAGGTGAATAGGACACCAGGCTACAACACTTGACTCCAGAATGGATCGTACCAGTAAAGATATTCAAAAGATGAACCCAAGAAAAACATAGCAATAATGTGCTCGGAATGTGAGCCCACTGTCAAGCGTCAAGGGAACATTGATCATTTTTTTTATTGTTTTGTAACTATTTTCCACGTAAGTGAAATAAGGATTTTTGTTTCATGTTTTAAAGTACTGCTACATGTAGGATGTATAAGGATGTTGTTTTTGATTTTTTGATAATTTTGAAACTCATTTAAAAAAAAAAATCTTTTTTGTCGAGTTTTTTTATTTTTCAAATTGTGGTAGCTTTGGTCATCTAACGTTCTAACCATTTATTTATAAATCAAGCGTCTGTAAACGCCTAGGCAATTATAATTGTAGTCCCTACAAGGTAGGCAATCATAGTTGGAATCCTTTACACAGAAGCAATGTGCAGATTGTTTCGAGAAAGGCATCATCACCGCTAGTAAAATTATCTGGGTTTTCAACAGTAAAAATCAAAATTTTGAAACAAAAAATATGGATCAACTAAGAAAATAAGATTGTTTACCATACAATTATAGGCACGAGCCTATTTTTTGTTATTATACTTGTTTTGAGTGCTATGTGGGTATGTTAAAAATGTTTTTCTCTTCTGCTTGTCATTTTATGTGACGTTTACTGCCATCATGTTTTATGCTTTCCCCAGAAACTATAACTGACCAATGCTGACTGCAGATCGAAAATCAATTAGGTATACGCAGAGGTATGGTCATTTTCGTGAAAACGGTACAGGATTGGCCATAGACCCTGAACAAATGTCACTTTCGCAGAACATCCGGAACCTGTTACAAATTGGCCAGAGAGTCTCACAGTCCTCAAAATGTATCTTTAATAAAGATCCTATATTCATCGTCATATATGCATGGTTCCAGATGGTGCCAAACCCGGTTCCTCCTGGAAGGCCCTTGCAACCTGCTATAAAAGTGGCAGTGGACACTATCATTCTGGAAATGTTTCTGTAATCTTCGTCTCGCAAAGCCATGAAGTTAGATACATTATTCCGATTTGTTATAATTTCATCATGTTCCCGGGACCGTTTTACGGATATGGCCACATCTCTGCTTAGTTTTGATGGATTCTAGTTACACTGCCGTAATTTGAAAAAGTGATGTATACGCCATTTTACAAAAATGGTGTTAACGAGTAGTACTCACCGAGCTCTTTAACAGAAAAATGGAAAACATGTATATTGTAATTTGGCCAGCGCCGTAGCGTGTGGTTGGCCGTGTTGGCCCCCGCCAAGGGCGCCATCTCTCAGGGGCGCCGAAATCAAGAATTACAGCATGATAAACAGAACAGTTTAATTAGTTACATGGCCAATTAATTAAAAATCGACTACAAAGTCGACACGACGACCGCATTTGATCTTGCGGCAAACCAGAAACCTACAGGGTGTCTGCAAATTATCCGTACAGATTTTGATAGTTCGCTTCTACACAGCAAAAACAGACAATAATGGACTGAATCGGTAGCTATATGGGCATAACAACTCAGCAGGCTGTAACAGATGTATATTCTGAGAACACTGAGCGTCATTTCAGGTATAAACAAAATTAAGTCTTTGTGAATGCCTTTTTTCCGATTTTCCGAACAAAAAGGAGTTCTCGCTTAACTTTTCAAAAGGACCTAAGTAGCATTTTTATCATGAATAAATTTAAATACAGCAATCAATAGCTTTCATGTTGTTCTGTTGATTGCGCTATTCAAATTAATTCATGAAAAAATGTTACTTAGGTCCTTTTGAAAAGTTGAGCGAGAATTGCCTCACCCGATTTGGATTGAATTTATCATTCGGTATGGTCCATCTTGAAATCAACAGCCATCAAAACATCGAACATATTATCGAGGCATTTGAAATCATGTCACAATCGTCAAAAATGTGGGAAAAGTATCTGTATAGAAACGAGCGGCCATCGTGATTTTTTTCCAATACGATCGAAGGCGTACAACTCAGGATACAGGGGTCATTTTAATGTGAACAAATTCAGCTTGGTTTATGTAGTCCTATTATAATAACATGCAATGCATGCTGGTTCTTTAATTTATTCCAAAAAAATATTTAAAACCCTGTCTTGTTGTACGGATAATTTGCAGACACCCTGTATATCTATGAGAAAATGAGGAAACTGTTTAATATACGATGGGCAGAGATAACATACCTTGCCAAAATAACTATTTTGGTTATCATTTCTCAATCCTATGGAAGTATTCATCGCCTCACTTCACCACGTGGTCCTTCTGTTTCCGATAGCGATTCCGACCACTTAAAAGTTGGATTTTATTGACCCAACGAAGTAAAACAGTACTGACAAACCCATGCGACCATCAACCGATTCATTTCAGTGTTGAATTTTCTTGACTCACCAAGCTTCTGAAATTTGCATAAGATTTGTTACGATTTTCGAATCCCTCTTCTCCACTATGTACTTTCAAGTACGCCAGTTCCTTCAATTGATATTGAGTGCTAGGAATCATTAGTAAAAATCCATCTACAATTTTTATGATCTTTCAACCTATTATGGATGTTTGAGAGGGTCTCCAGAAGCCTTGCGAGTAAAGGCGTGGAATTGCCAATCCGGAGATGGCGAGTTCAATTCTAGGAAGCTTTCTCGACATTCTGGACATAGTGTATCCATTGTATTTGCCACTCAAGATACATTATCATGCAATGGCGGGCATAGAAAAGCTTTCAATCAATAACTGAGGAAATGCTAATAGAATAGTTGAGAAGCTGGCCAAGTTCCAGTTGTAGAGCCATTGAAGAAGTAGAAGAAGATGGATGTTTGTACTGATTCCATATCAAGTTCTAAAATTGTTCACGACTCTGCAAGGACATATTCCACAATATTTTTCAAATACTGAGAAAATGTAAAAACATTTTTTTAGGGGTAATGGGCCATGCACAATTAAAGTACCTCACGCGTTTAGGGGGGAGGGGGGTTTCGAGAAGCGTGATTATTACAAAAAATTTAGAGAATAAATACAAAAAGCGTGATGAAGGGGGGAGGGGAGTTGAAAATTACCAGTTTTTGCGTGACGTTCTTTATAGATCTTCCCTAATTCCGCTGAACACTGCTTGCTGTTTAAATCACCTTCAATCCACTATACTTTTTAATCTTATTTTTAGATGAGTTTCAAAATGTTTGAATGTAAAATATTGCATATACCACCGGAAATGAATATAAAGACAAGCATGTTTTTCATACATTTTCATCATGTTCGAAAATCGGAATCTCGATTCGTAGCGATTCAATTTGGCTAAAATTTTAATAGGCACCTGTTTTTCCCTTGAACTTTCGATCTTTGAGTGAATTGTATACATTTCTAATGATTTTGACTTCTGAATCCGGAAATAATTATAAAGACACCACTTTTTATATGGGGCTCCATAAAAACGACCTGCATTTATAATTATTTCCAACAGAAACGCTTATAAGTAGAATATATACATAAATATAACTTCCTTTGAATAAAAATTCAAGTCATTTTAGGCTTGCTGGCAAAAAAAATCAGCCCAATCGAATCGTTAAGAATCGAGATATTGTCCTCGCAACATGGCCATTTTGTATGGAAACCGAGCTTGTCTTTATATTTTTTTCCACCGGTGTATTTTTTCCTTAATGAAAGAGGGGCACCCTAAAAAATTTCGCCAAGGGCGCCGGGAATCCACGCTACGGCTCTGAATTTGGTGCTTTCCTTACTTTTTTAGATTACGGCAGTACAGCCACGATTGGTCGGTATATTTGTTATAGTTTTTGGACAAAGCATAAAACATGATGAAAGAAAACGTCATATAAAATGACAAACAGTGAAAAAAATGCATCTTGAACATACCTTCGAAAAATATTGAACATCTCTGGTGGCCAAGGACCAATCTATGGTTTTGCATAAGGATAGTATACTATAAGAGTTTACACGTCCGATGGACCAAATTTCATCAAAATCGGATCATTCTACGCAAAGTTATGCAGACTTGAACTTAGACAAAATTTTGCCTATCTCAGCCTTTTTGTCTAACCCCTGTAACTCTCAATAAGTACTTGTAATAACAGAAAATAAAAATTTATTCATTTCCTGAAAATGGTAAAACTGATCAATGTTACCCCGGCTATCAAAGTTTCCCTGGATTACGGTACTTGGATTACCCTTTGTAGGGGCTGTATTTTGATGGTGTAGTCAAAAAGGATTGTCAAATCAACGGAGGACCATACAGGCATTCAGGAGTGGATACGCTACCATGATTAACGAGACTAACGGAGAAAACGATAAATGAGTGATAAATAAGTGGCTGCCCATCGGAGAAGCTCGAGTGAAGATATCAAATCCGTTGCTACCAAGGATTGATTGATGGATTGCCAAAGATCCACAAGCCAGGGAAGGAGATGCAAGGGAAGTCTCCTCTACCCAAAACCTGACCAAATGGTTAGTGAAGGAGTTTCAAAGTATGTTGACCTTTCCCCCAGCAGGTCAGTCATCAACACCCAGGAGTTCAGAAACGGAAACGGAAAGGAAGAAAATAGCATGGCGAGGAAAGGTGACGATGTACCTAAAGCTGGCAAGCTATACATTACGGAGAAGTACTTGATATTCCGTGGAAGCCTCTACAAACATACAAATGGTGAACCAATGGGAAATCCGCTATCACCGTTTTTGTGCAAACTATTCATGGCGAATTTATAGGACAACCTACATGGAAAAGGAGTATTATCCGAGAAATGGTGGAGATACATCAACATTTCATTAACCGGAAGGATCTACCCAGTGTTTTGGAAGCTGTAAACAATGTGCATAAGGACATCAAATTCATTCACGAGGAGGAAAAGGAAGGTAATTTCCCTTTCTTGGTCATCAAAAGAACAAATGCAACATTATACTTCGAGATCTGCAGGAAGCCCACCACTACTTTAACATCTTTGCTCAAAGGGCAACTAATTCTAAACTTTCGACAGTATCCAGAAGTACTAACAAATACTAGCGACGTCGTAAATTGATCGAAGAGCCCTGGTTGGGAAAGCATGAAACACAACGCCACCCAGTCGATACAGTCCACCCAGTTTTAGGCAACACATGATTTCAGTCTTCTTTAAATTCTTAAAAAAACACTGAGCAACTATTTCTATCACTTATACTTTTTGAGCAATCTTTGGGACCCTAGGGTTACCTACATCCCTACATCCAATAAAAAAATATATCAGTTGCTTTCTCCTATCTGTCACAGTAGCAGCTGGTTAACCAAGACGAACCTCTGCCCCTCAATCCTAACCCAAAATGTCAACAAATTCCGCATGAACTCTTGTGGCAAGTGCAGAGGTATATTCGTTTTGCAGTGGGCGAGTGATTACATAATCATTTCCTCCCCCTTTCCTACATTGACTTGCCATCTGACGTAGCAGGCGCCAGTATGACCTAACACACGAATTCACCAGTGCTTGTACATTGAAGATGAGTGCTAGTCCCAAGCAAACATCTGTTGGTTCTCTGTACAAGAACAGCTGGTCTGGTCATGATGGGGTAGCAACTATGGGCAGTCAATCAAGTTGAAGCTCAATGAGATTTTTGCATAACCTTTCCGTCCCTGAAGTCTGTTTTTAAGGGGTTTCAAAAATGCTGTAAAACCACATTTCTTGACCGTTTTCTTCGCAACAAGTCCCCGGAAAAATTGAGCATTAACCAATTTAGGTCAAAACAGGTCGTGTGACACTTCAAACTTCATGATTTTACAAAACAATGATATGAATGATATTTTTAGGGTTTCTGGGCCACTCGGGTTCAATCCGGCCACAATTCGGGAGACCTGCGGAAAGGCCATTTCCTAAATTGAGCCAAAATAGGTCGTGTGACATCTCAAACTTCATGGTTTCACAAAATAATGATCGGAATGATATTTCCAGGTTTCCGGAGGAATGCCTTTGTGAAATCATAAAGTTTGAGATGTCACATGACCTATTTTGGCTCAATTTAGGAAATGGCCATTCCGGAGGTCCGCCGGATTGTGGCCTAATTGAAACCGACTGGGCCAAGAACAACGAAAATATCATTACTATCATACCGTACTAAGGATTGACCCAAATCCAATGGGAATAAAAAATTGGGATTCATCCGCATCCAATGCAACTTGTTGCGAAGAAATAGGTAAAAAATCGTGGTTTTTACAACAGGGAAAAAAATAAACGTAAAACTGAACCATTGCTAAATATAACTCATACTTGTTCACTTGTACATGTTAAGATAACCCATAACCCATATAACCTTTTGTGGAAAACCGTTCCCCATCATTGTGCATTAAGCTCTAAAAATGTATGAATACGTTAGCAATATAGGAAATTTAACAATGGAAAATATCGTCGTTGTTGCTAAAAGATTTGACGCTGGCAACAAAAGTTATTAGGAAAATACTGAATTGTGTGAAATTCAATTTAGCATGTAAAAGAATAACATCAATATCAATAATTAGCATTTCTGTTTTCTTTATAATTTTGCTTCGCAACAACAACTGACTTTCAGCTAAGAATTTATTCTATGATGGCGATACGTTAAATATATTCAAATAGATTCTGGGCTGCTTCACGATACGATCCTTTACATAAGTGGCAATTCTCATAGTAATTTTCACATAACCTTCAAATGGCACGTGCACAATCAAATTACATACAAATCAGCTAAAAATTTGGGAAGACTATTAAAATAGCAATTAAAAAACAATCTTTAAAGCACAGGGGAGCGAAAAAGTCAGCATCGAGAGGGCAGTCTCTTCAACGCATTTTGAGAAGGAAGGGCAAATTCTTCATCTACAGCCTGATCAGTATCTATGCCCTAAAGAACGATAAGCCTTATGACGGGAATGATGCGTTCCATGATAAGGGGCTACGGAGAGTGCTCAAAACACGATTTAAATATTATCATTGAGGATGCAAACACGCATATCGGGAGACCATTCAGCCTATCATCAGTACGGGAAGCCACTACGTTCATTCCGCTACGCTCATTCCGCTACCAACGATAGGGGAAACTGGACACACATGATCCCCACTTTTTGTTTAGCATATTTCTCGATGTAACATGCACAGATTTGCACGCTTCTTGATGGACTTGATAAAGAATTTAATTAGCTATTGAAAAACGTCATTGGAAGCAATTATTTGTTCATGAAAGTTACCAAAAAATCGATTTTGCTAAAAGATAGAAAATTTGGCATTTTCAAAACTTGCGGGACACTTGATCCCCATATAGGGGGAAATTGAGCCTCAAATCCTAACAATTCTTCATAGTCTGTCTTAATAACAGTCGTGCGAAAATTAAATAATGTTGGTATTAAGTAAGGCAAGTATTTTGGTTCTCAATAGAGTAATAGTGACAGATAGAATGACTGCTATAGCAACAAAATTGGCATAGTGATGATGATTCATCTGCAAACCATTCACTGCATTAACCGATTCAATCCGGATTTTTTTTCGTCGTATTTCAACATAAATTTTGGACATTCTGCTTCAAAAACGTATGCAAACCATGAAAAAGTAGAAATATGGGGTAAAATAATTTTTTTGAGATCTTCTAGGGCTTCCAAACCTTCCTTGAGTTCAGTTCTTGATGATCTACATAAACAACAAAGCGTTTTACGGGGCCTCAATCCTTAGTTGAAGTTGGCATTGCTACTTGGGACATAATTAACCTATTTTTTATCAAATCGCAGTGTTACCAAATCATAAACGGTACTCCAAACTATTCTTGAGTTCAGATCTTGGAGGTCTACAAGATCAACAGAGCAATTCATAGGTTCCCGAGCTTGTGTAATAGTTGGAGGAGCCCCATGGAACATTATTACAGTAGTATTTACAAAATACAAGACTCCCAGAATATCTACGGTACTCCAAACAATTCTTGAGTTCAGATCTTGGAGGCCTACAAGACCAACAGAGTGATTGATAGGTTCCTGAGCTTGTGTGTTAGTTGTAAAAACCCCATGGGACGTGATTATGTCAATATATAAAAACATCCACATTCCCAGAATATCTACGGTACTCCAAACCTTTCTTGAGTTCAGATCTTGAAGTTCTACAACACCAAC
Organism: Armigeres subalbatus; assembly: GCF_024139115.2. Lineage (NCBI taxonomy): Eukaryota > Metazoa > Arthropoda > Insecta > Diptera > Culicidae > Armigeres > Armigeres subalbatus. The sequence continues at coordinate 395,473,446 of NC_085140.1, read as the reverse complement.
AGAGTGATTCATAGGGTCCTGAGCTTGTACGTTAGTTGGAGCAACCCCTTGGGACATCATTACACCAGAATATGAAAATCACAGCATTCCCAGAGTTCCTGGGGTAATCCAAGTCATTCTTGAGTTCAGATACTGGAGGTCTTCAAGACCAACAGAGTGATTCATTGATTTCCGAGCTTGTGTGTTAGCTGGAGATGCCTCATGGAACATCATTACACCAGTATATACAAAATACAATATTCCCAGAGTATCTACGGTACTCCAAATCATTCTTGAATTCAGACCTTGGGGGTCTACAAGACCAACAGAGTGATTCAAAGGCAACTCAGCTTATGTGTTAGTTGTAAAAACCCCATGATTTATTTACATTACACCAGTATATGAAAATTGAAACATTCCAAGAATATCTACGGTACTCCAAACGATTTTTGAGTTCAGATATTGGAGGTCTACGAGGCCAACAGAGTGAATCATATTATCCTGAGCGTGTGTGTCAGTTGTAGAAACCCCATGGGACATGAATATACCAGTATATACAAATCATAACATTCCCGGAATATTTACGGCGCCTTACATGAGTTCAGATATTGGAGGTCTAAAAGACCAACATAGTGATTCATGGATTCTGAAGCTTGTTTGTTAGTTGGAGAACCATCATGGAACATCATTACACCATTATATAAAAATCTTGTTAGTTGGAATTGCTCAAATCGACATCATTACGTACACAATACGTAAGTACGAAAAATAAACGTGCTATTGTGATCACAAACATCGCATCCACAATTTTTTCGTTCCTTTTATCATCTATAGTGTTATAGAGGGGCCCTCCTTAGCCGTGCGGTAAGACGCGCGGCTACAAAGCATGACCATGCTGAGGGTGGCTGGGTTCGATCCCTGGTGCCGGTCTAGACAATTTTCGGATTGGAAATTGTCTAGACTTCCCTGGGCATAAAAGTATCATCGTGCTAGCCTCATGATATACAAATGCAAAAATGGTAACCTGGCTTAGAAACCTCGCAGTTAATAACTGTGGAAGTGCTTAATGAACACTAAGCTGCGAGGCGGCTCTATCCCAGTGTGGGGATGTAATGCCAATAAGAAGAAGAAGAAGAAGAAGTGTTATAGAATAAAGCTTGGTACCACGGCGTCTCTTGATGACCGGCTGGGCTATACATGTGAATTATTGCTACTCCATAATCGATCAGAATTAGAGTAAGTTGCACCCTGAAGGCGTTGGTACTCTCATACTTACTTGTTTCATACTTATTATACATATTATATATTTTATACGATATGTTTACCCAAGTGTTTACCATTCTATACGTATTGAAACCACCAAGGGGTATCATGAGATGACAGTCTAACCAATAAATGAGGATTGCGAACCAATAACTGAATAAAGCTCGCAATACATTCAATCGACAATATAATTGGTTTCAGTATTGCACGGAAGTGGATGTTACTAAGACTAACATTTATATGTAAGAGTAAAGTAATTTACGTATGAATAATATCACAAAATTTCATTTCAAATGCTTTTCTCCATACTTATCCCAAAATGAATTAAATGTAATAGCTAAATCATGTTGCTAAAAAATCTCTCTCAGTTCCTCTGCAACCATTTGATGTGATTCTGCGAGATCGTCAACAGAAGGCGTTTCAGTAAAACTTTCGAATCGACATGTTAAGCTCTGGTGCACTGCTGCAAACATGCAGCACACTAGGAGTAAACTTTTTGAAAGCAGTGTACCAAAAGGAATCAATAGTTAAGTTTCTCAATAATAATCTTCTTCATTGAAAAAATATTTAGTAGACTAACAGGTAACAGGTCATAGCATTTTTTTTCGAGAAATGCTCTCTTTATTGATGTAATTTGTGTAAGGTGATTATTCACAAATTACGTGACGAATAATAAAAAAACTAGAGGTTCATTACAAGAAGTGGCGAAGAGGAGAGGGGTGTTGAAAATAGTAATTGTACGTACTATATCGATCTTCCCTAGATGTCCTTCACCATACAATTTTTTGGCGGTAAATTCATGCTAGACCATCGTACATCTTCTTGTTGATCGATTTGAATATGAATAATTGAACTCATGGAAAATATGTATTGTCGTACATGTTCAACGAATTCTACAATGTGTCTATAATGGTGTAACGAAGTCCAGTAGAGCTATTCCATTTCATAAAAATAGATGGGATGACGTAGATCTTCATGTTGATTAATTTGAGTATTGAGATCTGTACTCATGGACAGTTTGGAGTGTCGTCGATGTTCAACGAGTTCTGTACTGTATCTATAATGGTGTATCGAAGTCCCGTGGAGCTATTTCCACTCATGGAAATAGTGGAGACCTCAAAGATCTTCGTGTTGATCGATTTGAATATTGGGATCTGAGCTCAAAGACAGTTTGGAGTGTCGTAGATGTCGAGCAAATTCTGTGGCGTGTCTCTAATAGTGTAACCAAATCCCGTGGAGCTATTACAACTCATAAAAATAGTTGAGACATCGAAGATCTCTATGTGGATCGTTTTGAATATTCTGATCTGTACTCATGGATAGCTTGGAGTATAATAGATGTTCAACGAATTTTGTTATGTATTTATAATAGTTTAATGAAGTCTCATGGAGCTATTCTAACTCATAAAAATAGTGGGGACATCTAGTTGATCGATTTGTAAATAGGGATCTGAGCTTGTTTGGAGTTTGGAGTGTCGTACATGTTCAACGAATTCTGTGGTGTATATCTTACTGTGTACCGAAGTCCCGTGGGGCTATTCCATCTCGTAAAAATAGTTTAGAAATCGGAGATCTTCATGTTGATCGTTTTGAATATAAGGATCTGCGCTCAAAGACAGCTTGGAGTGTCGTAGATGTCAAACGAATTATGTGATGTGTCTATAATGGTGTCACAAAATCCCGTGGAGCTATTCCAACTCATAAAACTAGTGGGGACATCGAAGATCTTCATGCTGATCGATTTGAATATTAAGACCTGTACTCAAGGATAGTTTGGAGTGCCATAGATGTCGAACGAACTCTGGTATGCCTGTAATGGTGTTACGAGGTATCGCGGAGCTATTCCACCTCATAAAACTAGTGGGGACATCGAGGATCTCTATGTTGATCGATTTGAATATTAGGATCTGATCTCAAGGAGAGTTTGGAGTGTCGTAGATATCGAAAGAATTCTGTGGTGTGTCTGTAATGATGTTACGAGGTATCCTGGAGCTATTCCAACTCATAAAACTAGTGGGGACATCGAAGATCTGCATGTTGATCGATTTGAATATTAGGATCTGTACTCAAGGATAGTTTGGAGTGTCGTAGGTGTCGAACGAATTCTGTGGAGTGTCTGTTATGGTGTTACGAGGTATCCTGGAGCTATTCCAACTCATAAAACTAGTGGGGACATCGAAGACCTGCATGTTGATCGATTTGAACATTAGGATCTGTACTCAAGGAGAGTTTGGAGTGTCGTAGATATCGAAAGAATTCTGTGGTGTGTCTGTAATGATGTTACGAGGTATCCTGGAGCTATTCCAACTCATAAAACTAGTGGGGACATCGAAGATCTGCATGTTGATCGATTTGAACATTAGGATCTGTACTCAAGGATAGTTTGGAGTGTCGTAGGTGTCGAACGAATTCAGTGGAGTGTCTGTTATGGTGTTACGAGGTATCCTGGAGCTATTCCAACTCATAAAACTAGTGGGGACATCGAAGATCTGCATGTTGATCGATTTGAATATTAGGATCTGTACTCAAGGATAGTTTGGAGTGTCGTAGGTGTCGAACTAATTCTGTGGTGTGTCTGTAATGGTGTAATGAAGAACCGTGGAGCTGTCCCAACTCATAAAAATAGTGGGGACATCGTAGGTCTTTTTGTTGACCGATTTGAATATTAAGATCTGAGTTCTAGAACTGTTTGGAGTATCTTAGGTATTGAAAAAGATCTGTTATACTGCAGGACAGGTGCAGGATATTATCATAAAGCATTTCAATTTCAATTATTTAATCAGAATGTGGTAAAAATGGTGTTGATTCCTTAGAACATCAAAATTTTGAACTCAAGGATAGTTTGGATGCTCTAGATCATCCTAGTGACCATAACCTGACCTGGGCAATATTTTTCCTGGATGGAACAGTTAATTTTGAACATTTTTGCTGAAGAAAGCAAGGCTCTATCTCTTAAAACTGATTTTTGACAACTGATTTTCGTCTTGGGTCATATATGACCCATCCGGATTGAATCGGTTAAAAGACAGTGGTCATATCACGACAACCATGATGTGCCCAAGAGGATCTCATTTTGTGATTGATACAATTATGATTCCAAAAATGGATGATCGATACGATACATAAATATATCTTTGTAATTTTAGAATCTATTTTTTTATTAAATCTCTGAAAATTGGCCACACTGCGAATGTCATGGTCAATGGTAAATATCCCTAAGTACCTGTTTTGAGATCAATAAAAACTTGTGATACATCGGGATCGCCAGACTATTTACTACCAATACCACAACCGTGATCATACCAGGATGGTGACTTCATACATCAATATGGTACTGTCACGCATCATCATTTTTGTAGTGTGTGTTATTATTACACAAATGCTATTTCTCTTAAACAACTGACTAAAAGTTGTTGAATGTGCCTATTATTGAAAAATTCTTTAAGAAGATTTACAAATAAATGGTGATTGTAAGCAAACTTCTCCTAGTTCAAACGGAATTTAGTACCAGATCGAACATTTTCATCCCTGTGATTTGTTGATTTGTTAAGTATTTTCAAAGCCTAATTTATACACTTTTTTATTGAAAATAATGTTAAAATGCATTTAATAAAATTAATCAAAAATAAGTATGTTCAATTACATTTTGTTCTGGTTAATGAAATAAGGCTATTGAGAAATTCAAATTGCGCGTGTATCGTCTGATTGACAAAATTAAAGGGAAATTAAATTTATTTATACTTTTAAACTAGAAAAGAATTTTAACAGATCAATTAGTTACATACAATACATACAATAATATGCAACGGTATACAACAAACGCCTTAATATATGCAATTTCGGGATCAAGTGTGTCCAAACTGTGGGGGATCAAGTGTGTCCATGTTGAGTATTTATCTTGTTTTGTTTTTTGTATTCAATGGAAAATAAGTAATAGTAAATTGGATGAATTTATTCAATTCTACAATAATAAAACTTTGTCCAGTAAAAATTTGGTACGTTTTGGTTGGACATATTCAAAGTTATTAAACTTTTCTCTTTTGAAGAAAAAAAGGATTGAGAATGCTCAAATAATAAAACCTCTCTAAAACCTATATACATAAAGTAACTAATATCAAATGTTACTCAGATTCAATAATCTATCTAACGGATCCGTTTGCACATATCACTTGCATAAACATGTCATTAGTTTTCGAAAAAACAGGGGGGATCATGTGTCCCCGGGGATCATGTGTGTCCAGTTTCCCCTAATGGTCTGCTACTTGTGACCTTTGATGCTGCTAGAGGGATGGCGATCAGCATTATTTCGCATAACGATGCATTTCAATATTCAATGCTCGGCAGTCGAAGGGGATGCTGTACTGTCAGAAGCTGAACAAGCGGATAGGAGATGCCAATGGATCTGGCGACGTCAGCAGATTGTGGGAGAATTTTAGGAAAAAATGGATAGAATCGATTTGCGGAGGTTTAAAGCAACTATCAATGGTACGCGGCAAATGGCTACGCCAATGGCCGCCATGTGGAATGACCAAGAAGGGACAAGACTCTGGTGGCAGCCAGGTGGAAGAAGCACTTCGAAGATTTGCTGAACGATGAAAACGAAGATGTATTAAAAAGCAGAAAGAGATCCTGGTCGAGCTTCTCAAACTTGGATGCTGGCTGCATCAATCGATCCATCACATTATTCAAAAATATGGGAGGATGAATAACTTTTTCGTCGGCGAATACCAGGCAGGTTTTCGTAAGGGCTGTCGACGTGGGACCAGATATTTAGCCTGCGGATGATCCTTGGTAAATTCCAGGAGTACTTGCAGATTCATCATCTGTTCAGTGATTTCCATGCAACGTATGATTTAGTAAGAAAAATTAAGCTGTGGCGGATCAAGCCTGAACATGGTTTTCCGGCGACATTGGTTACGTGCAACGCTTGATGGCTCGAAATCAAATATTCGGATTGCAGGCGAAGTATCAACCAAGGTGTCTTAAATGAAGGAAATTCAATGTGTCAAACAAGCCCAAACGTCATCTCCTTAGATGGATTGAAGCAGTGTAATGCACCTTTAATTTATTGTTCAACATTGCACTCGTGGGCGTGACAAATACAAATGCAAATCACACAGGCGCATATGCTCATGCGCTTTGCCGGCAACATCGACCTCATTGGAATCTATTCCAGGGCAGTACTGGAGGCTTTAGTTCCACTGAAGAGAGAGACGGTCAGAATATGCTTAATCATCACCTCTACCAAAACAAAGTACATGTTTGCGGGTAGATATAAGGGTAGACCTAGCTGGGTTGCAGATCAGGCAGTGCTTGATGGTGATAGGATTGAAGTTGTTGAAGAAATTGTTTAGCTTGGAACGCTTGTGACAATGACGTTTCCCGTGAGCTGGAAAAACGTATTCCTTTTGCAAATAGGACCTTCTGTGGATTTCGTGACCAGCTTAGGTCCAGCAATCTTCTTCTTCTTCATTGGCATTACATTCCCCACTGGGACATGGGTGTTCATTAAGAATTTTCACAGTTATTAACTGCGAAGTTACTAACTAAGTTACCATTTCTGCATTCGTATATCATGAAGCTAACACGATGATACTTTTATGCCCAGGGAAGTCGAGACAATTTCCAATCCGATAATTGTCTAGACCGGCACCGGGAATTGAACCCAGTCACCTTCAGCATGGTCTTGCTTTGTAGTCGCGCATCTTACCGCACGGCTAAGGAGGTCCAGCAATATGCAGACGGAAACGAAATTTGCTCTGTATAAAACTCTCATTCTACCAGTGGGCCTTTATGAACATGAAGCTTCCAGGGTTTTCGAGCGAAAATTGTTGGTGTTTGGCGCAGATGCGTGAAGTGAAAAGAAAAATATTGATTTATAAATAAAATGAAAAACAATTGATTTCAGTGAGCTGGTCACTTGGTGCGAAGATCGGAAGAAAGAATAACGAAAACAATGTTCCAGAGAGAACTGGATAGAGACCGGAGACTTCGTGGAAGGCCACGAACGCGCAGGCTGCATACGGTGGATTTGGACCTGGGAACAATACTGCTGAATGTTACGTATACGCTATTTCCCATAAACGGTGTTAACGTGTACTGCTCATCGAGCTCGTTAACAGAAAAATGGGAAACATGTGACATGTTGTAATTTGGCGCATAAGTCACTTTATTAAATTACAGCAGAATACGCCAGGCATAGGAGTATCGACGCTGTAGCCAACCAGCAAGAAAATTTGTTTTCATTATTTAGTTTTTTAAAGAATGAATAAAAAAAGCTATAAGATGTAGAAGTGGACAAATAACCTTATAGTGGCTATTTTCTTTGTAATGCATAATACTGTCGAATAAATATCATTGTTTGAAAGAAATCTTAAACCCAGTCAAACAGTCAACCCTATTTAAGATAACCGCCTACCACCTAGAAAGGTCAATGTTGTTGAACAATGTAGCATAATTCATTACAGTTCAAATACCCTATCCTCACGCCATCGCAAAACAAATCACCTTTCATCTCCAATCCATACCCATGCCATAAATTATATTTAAATTACCGCGGTCAACCGGTCAGCTAACTATGTTCAAACTAACTGTGCCAAATGGTGTCAATGCAAATAACAACAAGACCGACAAACTCTTAATCGATCAACAACTTTTATGAGGCTCCCAAATGATCAACTATCGAAAGAGGTGTGTTGCGTTTTGTAACGGACGCACATACTGGCAAGTACACCAAACAACTCGTAAAATAATCGTTGGGGGATCGACTATCGGCACACGCCCAACCAGCTTCAGCTTCTAGTTTTAACATTGACCATGGTTAACGGGCAAAATTTAGAATAATTGCACAAAGGTGAGATGTCACGAGCCCAACAGATTTCCAATTATCATTCGATGTGGAACTAAGTAGTCCAATTATGCCGAGCTCTGGATTAAGAACATTCACTCGGCGATGGGTTGGGTTCTTCGATCAAGTGACGTTGTCACAGTCACAGCCAATTATTAAAACGATGCAGTTTGCCACTGGCAATCAGTGCGTTTCTATAGTTTAGTACAGATTTTCTTCCTTCGGCTGTCTGAATATACTGATTATGTAATTCTTAGTTCAAGCTAGCTGCAATTCGAACGGTTGGTGAATCAGAATGAAACTGGCAAGAAATATACATCATGCAACTGTACAGTGCCACCGGTGATGTTTCTCAACGTGAGAGCCACGATTAGTAAATCATTTGATATTTTCACTTATTTAAATGACCTTTCCAGGATCAACACCATTCAAAGATTTTTTTTAGACCGTATCCCTCAAATGGGATATTGCTGCTTTAACCAATGTCACGGTTACATTTCGGCACCACAAATGTCACTACCCCATGATGAGGTTACTAACCCGAACGAACCACTATCCCAAATCGCATTATTAGATGTTAGTTCAGTACAAGAAACCCTACAAACCCTTTTCCATCTTATTTCTTCTTTCTTCCATAATATAAATTAAAAATAATTTATTCGCCATACAAACTCTTTGGTGAGCAACCTTGCGTCTCCACATACTTTTTTTATATGTGTAAAGGGTAACGGACAATCGGATACCTTTGTAAGGCAATTAGTATAGGGTTTAGTTGTCAATTGTCATAGTGCTCATAGTGTCCTTATACCCGACCCACTAAAACCTACTCCCTCTCAACTAGACTAATCATCCCATTCCCCCCGCCAGAAATCGAACAATACTTGAGACTAATGAAGGTGTCCGCTGAGACTAATGAAGAATACATGTTTCTCAGGTTAAGAGGCCATGGTAGGGAATACTTTAGTTAGGATTAGAGCCTTCGATCCGTAAGGCGAATATTTTCTGAAAAAAATCTAAAGATGGTCACAGTTTTCGGTATACGAAAAATATGAAATGTTTGATTAGATTTTTGAAGCTGCTAAATAAATTAAAGAAAGCATAATATGCATACTTGCATGCTGCAATCATTCGTAAGGTAATGTCTATAGGAATTTGTGAAAGAATATTTAAGAAATTGAATTGGTAAATGCCAGGGGCCTTCCCGAGCAGCACACTTGTCATAATCAAGTTTCTGTGACTCATACGCAACCAAATCAAGAAATATGAGAGTAGTGGCAAACAAGTTTGTCAGAAATGTGCTGTTACTGTAACTAGCGCTTTAACTCCGATATTAGAGGAATTCAAACAAAAAACTGTTATGCAGAGTTGTAGAAACATCTTCAAACTGAAAATCTACCAGTTTTAAACTGGAAACAAAATAACAATAAATTATATTACAATAAATTAAGCTTATACTTAAGATTAACTGAAAACAAAATAACAATAAATTAAGCATTAGCATTGAGCGATGAGATGGACTGGTAACAATAATGGTAATGGAAATCCAATAATAGATTCTATGTGGATTCTGTACAGCAGAATATCACAGTAGATCCGGGCACAGTAGCGGTTAAGTAACACAGAGTGCCTAACAGATAAAAAAAATAATAAAAAAGTAGATCTATGTATCCAATCGTAAAGGCTCCTGTTTTATCAACTAAACAATCTGGTGCAGCCGGAAATGCAATCAATTCTACTTGGCAACCGTGTGAACCTCCTAATCTACCTGAACTGCGGGCAAACGCCCAAGAAAAAATAAATTAAGAATGCAACACTATAAACAAAGTTTTTATAAAAAAAAACCAAATGCTGCAAGCAATATAGAGAGGAACGTTTTGTTTTGTTGAAAATAATCGGTTCTCAAAAACAATCTAGTAAATTATAAAACATGAAGTAATCAATAGTTCAAGTAGCAGTTTCTTTCACTCGCCGCCCGGAGAGTCATCATTAGAAAAAAAAACACTCAACGTAGGGTCGTCCCACCCTGGACGAAACATAAAACAATTCAAAAATAATGTCAAGCGATCAATATGTCGTTGATTTCAATTTGGTTTATTCACCAAAAAATATTTGCAAATGAATAGATGATGATTGCCAGACTCATGATTGTTTCAATGATGATATCGAAAATATCAGGATAGCCGAGGCCAAGTTGTAGTGAGCTATGTAGCTAACTAGCAAGCTATGACTTCGACAAATCCTATCAAAATACAATCCAAACCCAAATCCTATTGAAATCCAAATCCAATCCAAATCCAATCCAAATCCAATCCAAATCCAATCCAAACCAATCCAAACCAATCCAAACCAATCCAAACCAATCCAAACCAATCCAAACCAATCCAAACCAATCCAAACCAATCCAAACCAATCCAAACCAATCCAAACCAATCCAAACCAATCCAAACCAATCCAAATCAATCCAAACCAATCCAAACCAATCCAAACCAATCCAAACCAATCCAAACCAATCCAAACCAATCCAAACCAATCCAAACCAATCCAAACCAATCCAAACCAATCCAAACCAATCCAAACCAATCCAAACCAATCCAAACCAATCAAACCAATCCAAACCAATCCAAACCAATCCAAACCAATCCAAACCAATCCAAACCAATCCAAACCAATCCAAACCAATCCAAACCAATCCAAACCAATCCAAACCAATCCAAACCAATCCAAACCAATCCAAACCAATCCAAACCAATCCAAACCAATCCAAACCAATCCAAACCAATCCAAACCAATCCAAACCAATCCAAACCAATCCAACCAATCCAAACCAATCCAAACCAATCCAAACCAATCCAAACCAATCCAAACCAATCCAAACCAATCCAAACCAATCCAAACCAATCCAAACCAATCCAAACCAATCCAAATCAAATCCAAACCCAATCCAAACCAATCCAAACCAATCCAAACCAATCCAAACCAATCCAAACCAATCCAAACCAATCCAAACCAATCCAACCAATCCAAACCAATCCAAACCAATCCAAACCAACCAAACCAATCCAAACCAATCCAAACCAATCCAAACCAATCCAAACCAATCCAAACCAATCCAAACCAACCAAACCAATCCAAACCAATCCAAACCAATCCAAACCAATCCAAACCAATCCAACCAATCCAAACCAACCAAACCAATCCAAACCAATCCAAACCAACCAAACCAATCCAAACCAATCCAAACCAATCCAAACCAATCCAAACCAATCCAACCAATCCAAACCAATCCAAACCAATCCAAACCAATCCAAACCAATCCAAACCAATCCAAACCAATCCAAACCAATCCAAACCAATCCAAACCAATCCAACCAATCCAAACCAATCCAACCAATCCAAACCAATCCAAATCCAATCCAAATCCAATCCAAATCCAATCCAAATCCAATCCAAATCCAATCCAAATCCAATCCAAATCCAATCCAAATCCAATCCAAATCCAATCCAAATCCAATCCAAATCCAATCCAAATCCAATCCAAATGGCGTCAATCCAATCCGTGTCAAGTATCAAACTAGGCGAAATACCCATCAATCGCTCCCCGGGGTGTCGATCGACCGATGTCTAAGTCGGTTGAAACTAAATCTAATCCAGACAAAGACAATATCTATGATCCACTGGACCACCAATGTGGGTTTTCTTCTACGGACTGGGAAAGCAATCATAGACAGCAAGCTTCTGTATAGGTTGCCTCGCCCACTGTAACCTGGTAGACGACCTGTCATCGACCTTCTACCACTACCCTTTAACTAATCTAGGATCCCTCTCCGGTTCCTGCACTCGGGTGGCCGGCGTCGGGCTCCCCTCAGTGTTCATGAGCTGGCACTTCGCCATTGCCACTATACACTTCGACGATCGGTGGCGGAACTGTTGGGCGCTGAATATTAGAATCACAATCACTGTTACACTTATGGTGACTGGTGGCAATCTAACCGTGACGGACATTCTACTTATGCATCATGGAACGATTTTTCCAACTACAAAAAGATCATCCACCACCTCATACCGATCACACGCGCTTTTCACGCAACTTCGGCGGAGGTCCGTTCTAGAATGTTTGCTAGAACTGCAAAGTGTTAGATTCTGTCGAGCATTTGCAGGTGCCCGAGTGATTTGCAGGTGCCCGAAGCATGATGTGCATTCAACTACGGGATTTCCTCCAGCATCCAAGACGCTCTGGCTGATGATGCTGTCTACTCACAGCCCTTGCCTTCTTCAATACACGGTTTCTGGACACCCCAACCCGGGTATAAGTCCCACCCCTTTCTCCAGTGGCTAACGGCCTTCCTCTGGTTTTCAACAAGGATTCTAAGCCTAACCTCCCCCAGTGATCGGGCACCGCAACCCAGTCTAGCCCTGACATTTTATCACAATGATCAGCTGGGGGGCTCCAGCCTCCATTCATCCTGCCCCTATCCTATCTAGCCCTACACTACTAGTCTGGTATGGTCCCTTTTCCATACCCGGGTAGAAGCTGTGATATTGATAGCAAAACATGATATTAACTTGTTTGAAATAAGAGTAAAAATAATAAGGGAAAATAACAAAAATTTGCACCAAAATATCCCGAAAATATCAGGTTTTGCTATTAACAAGAACAAACTAATAGCTCAAGATATTGATAAGTTCTTTTTAATGGCAAAACTTGATATTTTTATGATATTTCGGCGCAATTTTTTGTTATTTTCACTTGTTATTTTTACTCTTATTTCAAGCAAGTTCATATCATGTTTTGTTATCAATATCAGGTTTTACTGTTAATGAGCTATTATCGTCTACCCGGGTAAGCACGAATTCCCTGGTCTCAGTATCTCAAAGATTGAATATCTGATTCCATCATTGATCAGCACTACATGCCATCGAATATTTTTTTCTGATAAAGCCAATTACTCTTGAACACTACTGCAAAAGGTTGTGATCATCATTAGACAGAGAGCAAAGCGCGTTTCCTATTTCCAAATGGAAGAATCGTGTTTTTTTATATCATTTTCGCATGATAAGCAGTCATGAAAGGATTCTTCTTCTTCCTCTTCTTTTTATTGGCATTACATCCCCACACTGGGACAGAGTCGCCTCACAGCTTAGTGTTCATTAAGCACTTCCACAGTTATTAACTGCTAGGTTTCTAAGCCTAGTTACCATTTTTGCATTCGTATATCATGAGGCTAACACGATGATACTTTTATGCCCAGGGAAGTCGAGGCAATTTCCAATCCGAAAATTGTCTAGACCGGCACCGGGAATCGAACCCAGCCACCCTCAGCATGGTCTTGCTTTGTAGCCGCGCGTCTTACCGTACGGCTAAGGAGGGGCCCATGAAAGGATGTTGTGCTTTATTTTAAAATTAAAATTTCTAATGATTTTAATCATTTTAATGGATATATGCGAAGAATAGTGACTAGTCGATAAATTAATAATTAATTTCTTTAATTCACCGGGTTGAAAGTGGTACCTAATCAACACAAAAATAAAGCAGATATTGCACACTTTCAGGTCATGTCACGGGACAAATATTTTTGAGATTTTTGTAGCATGCCATTCATCCTTCGCGTTTCTATAGATATTGAAAGGGGAGATAAGTAAACATCGCGAGACATCTCTCATCGAAAATGAGAAATTCTAGTACTGCTCTTGAATACTCGAGACACAGTCTGTTTACGGACATCAGTTTCGGGAAGAGCTGACTTTCTAAACCGTTTATCAACCAAAGGACAATCTATAAGGCAGTTAAAGGGTCAGGTTGCAAATTTTGCCCTAAATTAACCCTCCGTAGAACAGCGCATTGTCTTCAGTTGGCGAGTTCGGTTCAGGAAATGGCGAGTTCGGTTCAGGATGTTTTCGTGTAAGAAGCATTCTCGGTTCCCGGGAAATAATGGTTCCTCTGCATAGTACTTGTCACATATTTAAGACATACTCATGCCAGCAATGGCAAACATAAAATAGCTTTCACTTAACAACTGAGGATATGCTAATACATATAATACTAAGTTGAAAAGCTGGTCAAGTTCCAGTTAGGATTTGAGCTATAGAAGTAGAATAACTCGTGCGGGAATTCTTCAGTCAATCATGCTATCAACGGTGTGGGATTACCAATCCGAAGATGATGAGTTCGATACTCGGTTCGATCATTGATGATTTTCTACATCGGAAAAATTCTGAACTTCCTGGGCATAATTTATCGATGCAATTGCAAGCTGGACTATAAATATAGAGGCAGCTATAGAAATTCTTCAATTAAGAACTGTGATAATGAAAATCTTTGAGATAGATACGTAGAATGATAATTGAGATGTATGAAGTCGTAAATCCTAATTAGTTGCCACAATTACCAGGTTTGCACGAAAAGTGTCTATTCGCCAAGGTGACGCATTTAAAAACATGTATGTCTGGCGTCCAGCTGATCACATAAAAAGCATTTCTTCGGAAGTTAAAATGCCAGCAGAGAAGGATTCGTTAGGTTTAAAATATAAAGCGTGTACAAAGTTGCACTTCGCAAGTAATAACTTCTACGAAATTGTTCAAATCAATGTATACAAAACATACTCAACGTGGAAATATTAATAAATCCAACGAAAAATTTGTACATAATAAAGAACTAAGAGAAATTGAAAAAATACACTTTTATTATAATTACGGTTATCTACAGTCTCAGCAAAAGCTTTACGAAGCGGTTGAGAACTACCTAAATTCTAAAATCTACCAAACCTGTAATCCGCCTGAACTTCACGCCGATTGATTTTTCCAGTGCGTTGCTGGTGAAGCTGAGCACATGTGCGCCCAAGCTGAAGCCAATGGAGTGCAGATCCCGACAGCTGAACTCCGGATGGTTGGCCTTGAGACCAATGAGAAAAGTCGCCGTACATTCGCCGGCTTGTTTGGTGTTGAATGCCGCCGTTGGGTAGCAGGGCAGTCGGGAGAGCTTCCCCCAATCGACGACGAACACATTTGTGCGAGGCTGCTTCAGATAGGCTGGAATAGGACAAAACGCTTGGGTGATTTGAATTCAGCAGAAGTTTTCCGCAGGGGACACGAACCATTGCGAATTATTTTCGTAGCGTTATAATCGATATGTCCGTTATAGCCGTGCACTATCAATTTATTTTGATAGGTGAGATCAACGTTATCGGGAACTTTGGGATCAATATTATCCAGCAGCATTGGGGCATCATTTGGGCTGTCACTTGTGAAGAGATAGAAAACTATAGCATTGGTATTGCATGGTTCATAATACTGAAGCTGACAGGGGCCGATGGTAAACTCCCGTGCGTGTATTGCGATGAATATCAATGAGGTTGCAAACAAAATCAATTTTAACGGAACTTTGCTCATTGTCACTCAATTTCACTTCACACATATCGATTATTCATTGTATTCGAGTCTTTCAATGCATGCACTTTCACAAACTTCCGTTTGGCTATCTGTTTTAATTTGCTTTAATTTCGTCATTCTCCACTATCAGAGGCATTCTTTCATTTGAATTTTTATCGATACACACTGGATATGATCATTCAATTCAAACTCATTCGAACTCCCGAAAACACATTCTGACTGTTTGGCGCGCGTTTTCAAACTGAAATATCGACACGCTTGTCTATGGTTCAGATCACCTCCGGACTTCGGTCTCCGGTAGGGGTTCTCAGTAGTGATCGAAAGAAAATAAACCGAAAGAAAATCAAATGTGCATCTAGCGTTGCTGAGATATCCAGCGTGAGTGAAAAATTCTTATAAGCTCGACGAGCTTTTAGTTAGTAGAACGAGAACCGCGGTGAGCATACTCAGCCACGACCAGCAGCGAAAAAAGCTACAAAGGCACATCACATACTCAGTTTTAGAAGCGGATACTAAGATAATCAATTAGCCGGTTTATGTTGAAGCTCATGGTGCGGGTAAAGCTTGAGGCAACAAATTTTGTTTTTATATATATGTACATTCGAATAAATCGAGAGAATGCTGGTTATTCTAAGAGAGCAAAGTGGCGGATAGTGTACAATATGAAAACAAAATAAAAATTGATCAACAATTATATGTACATATTGAAGAGGGGGTCGAACGCAAGTTTTGAGAAATATAGGTGTTAAGTTTTATAATAGTTTTTCGTTCCATACAAATCATATGAAAGTTTGAAAAATTACTAATTTTCTGTGAATTTTCACATTTTTTGCAAGTAACGTACACAAACTATATCAACATATTGCCGCAAAGCTCTAAAACCAAAGCATTTTTTGCTACATTATCGCAATATTATCAGCTATAATTCCTTCCACATTTACTATTAAAACATATGTGGGGAACATCTTGCCTGTGCACATGCACAGCACAACATTCCAGAACATTTGCTGTGCATATGCACAGCCAAGATGTTTAACAAAAACATGATTTTCGTACGGCTGAGAAGCTTAATAATATGCAATTAATTGATATGTGGGGAAATTATTCTCACTATAACTATAATAATCATTTCAATTGGAAAGAAAAAGATAAAGCAGCAATTTCATCGATTTGTTTTACAGTCATGCGTGCTCGCTAATTGCTGAAAAAAAAATCACAAAAATGAAAAACTAATGAATGAATGAAACTACTTAAAAGTAATTCGAAGATTTTGATAGGATTAGTATAGGAAGTGTAAGATGAAGACTGAAATGAAGAAAGAACGAAAATAAAATGTTCCTTGAGCTAGTGCTTTGCTGAGATATCCAGCGTGAATGAAAAATTCTTATGAGATGAACATAGATGAACCTCGATGTGTACACTGTGATCGGTTTCTCAATATGGCGGCTGCACCGATTTGTTTATGTGTCCATTTGACCAAATGCCGTTTGGCTTAACACTACATAATAAGTTGAAAAACCGCAAATCTCGGGTTGAATATTACTTAGGCTCCCTCTTCATCCCTCTTTCATTTCTTCTTTATTTATATTTTCTACCTCCCTTCTAACTTCTTTTTTCTTTCTGTCTGAAGAATGGTCATTCTACTTCAATGCGTTTTCCTTCATTCCTCGATCTCCCTTATTCCTTCTAATTTATGTTTCTATCCATTCTATTTTTTTCTTTTCCTTTTTAAATTTTTCTTCTGCATTTTCTATATTGCTTCAAATTGACCCATGCGATCGCTTGAACTAAACTACTAGTTTCTTAAAAAATACTTCTTCCCTTTTTGTAACAACCCTATTCCCTATAATCGTCCACTTAGTACAGAGAACATGTCTCTTAAATTTGGGCGAAATCGGTCAAAAGGTTTCAAAGTTTCAATGAAATGTTCATTTTGTAATCAAACACCCATCATCAATATCAGCTAAAGACTGACCGTGCATCAAACACTTACAACACCCGAATGCGCGCATGTATGGTCATTTGCACAATTAAGTATCATTGACATTCGCTATAAACCAAGCTCTGAAACATACTTGTTTGAAGATAAAAAATCCTGTTCTACCTAGTAGCTAGTAGTCAGCTCCGACCCGCTTCAAAAAAGAATGAAGCATTTTAGAACTACAAAAAAATGAGCTTATGTATACAAATCCGATCAATAAAATTTCGAACGATCATTCTTTCAAAAACCTCCGAATACCGTAACTAAAACCAAAAACCAAAAATGCCGTAAAATAGTTGTAGTTGTAGTCAATTCCTAAGAAGCTTTTTGTTTTCGCTACTCAATATTATTCTGCTACAGAAGGATATCCCCCTTTCGACCTTACATTCGAAGAGCTTACATCTGAACAGATACAAATAAAGGTGTTAATTAAGAAAGACCAGAACTTACCTCTTTTGAAAACTAATTAAATTATGTTAAGTGAAACGGATACAGATTCTTTTCGGAATCTCACAATGCATACAAATTTAAAAATGGCATCATCCTGCGTTAATCCATCTCAGATTACAACGGATGTCGCAATCTCAGCCGCATACTTTACATTTCATTTCGGGATGTCCATGCAGCGTTACACGAATGAGCAGAATAAGTTTCGCTGGAAAACCTCGATTTTATCATGCATTCTGTCGCAATCTGTTGATGAAAATATGGAAAATTATTTTATTTGCAGAATAAAGGAGAATTCTTCTCCTTCTTATTGGTATTACATATCTCTCTGGAATATACCCGAATAAAAATATGATAGAAAAACAATAAGTTTTATTGTAACACTACCATTTGATACAATAAAGTAGTTATATAATATACTGTAGATGAAATCATAGCAATTTGTGATCGAAGTTTTCGCAAAAGATTATACGGGTTGATAGATTATAGTATCGTAACAAAACAAAATTTGAGATTTTTCAATATACTTTTTTCGTCGAACAATATATTGCATGGTAAAATTTTAGACATAACCGACCAAAATATTGAAACTGCAATTGCAGTTTCCTTACTTTCCTTTCGAAAACTCCCAATGCGCGTTGGTCCTCCACGAGCATCGTCCAGGTCTCGTGTCCGTAGAGGACTACCGGTTTAATGAGCGTTTTGTAGATTGTCAGTTTGGTACGGCGGCGAACTCTATTCGATCGGAGCGTCTTGCGGAGTCCAAAGTACGTACGATTTGCAGCCACTATGCGTCTCCGAATTTCTCTGCTGGTATCATTTTCGGCAGTCACCAGTGAGCCCAAGTACACAAATTCTTCTACCACCTCGATTTCGTCACTACCGATGCAAACTCGAGGTGGGTGGCTCACTAGAGTGATTAAAATTTTGACTTTTGTGCTCCCCTATGCTTAAACGATGACATTTGCTATTTTAATAATCGTCCTAAATTTTTAGCTAATTTGGATGTAATTTGACTGAGCACAAGCAGTTTGAAGCTTGTATGAAAATTACTATGAAAACAGTAACTTTTGTGAAAAACCGTTCCCCATCATTGCTCATTAAGCTGTAAAAATGTATGAATACGTTAGCAACATGGGAAATTTAACAAGGGAAAATATCGTCGTTGTTGCTAAACGATTTGATGCTGGCAACAAAAGTTATTAGGAAGATACTGAATTGTGGGAAATTCAATTTAATAATATATTTAAATAGATTCTGGGTTCCTTCACGAAACGATCCTTTACATAAGTGGCAATTCTCATAGTAATTTTCATATAACCTTCAAACGGCACGTGCACAACCTAATTACATTCAAATCAGCTAAAAATTTGGGAGGACTATTAAAATAGCAAAAACAATCGTTTAGGCACAGGGGAGCGAAAAAGTCAAAATTTGAATCACTCTAGTGGCTCACATTGTCTTCTCTTGAACTCCTTCCTATCATGTACTTCGTCTTCGACGTGTTGATGACTAGTCCGATGCGCTTAGCTTCCTCCATCTTCTCAAAGTGAAAAACATACGCATGCAATCAAAGGTGCCTGTGATGTATGGTTTGGCTCGCGCTCAAACATGTAAATACACGCGCGCGGCATGGCAACGAGATAAAATTTCTATAGAAAATTGGAAAATTTCTATAAAAAAAAATCAAGAAAGATCCAATAAATAAACCAAATAAATAAACTAGAATAAAAACAGATTTATTCACCTAGCAGTGATGGAGCCTTTTTCGTGTGTTATAAAAATAGTATTTTGGCAATAGCTTTTGAGCCCATAGTCCGTTTCATCTTTCATTAGCAAACAATTTCGCAAATCGGTTAGGGTGAAGGTGGATTGAGTATTTACCCAAAACAAAACTTTGAAAGTATTGAAAGTAAAGTATTGATGGATGTTCCCTTAACCAATCGTTCCAACAATTCGATTTCAACCTTGCCGTAGTTTTCGCGTAACTACCTACTCAAAATGCAACATTGTTGATTCAGGTGCGAAAGATATCACTGACAACTTCAGGCAACTTTGTGGAATTGCACGTTTCACTGATGCCTTGTGAGAAGTTTAATTATCATTATCAATTATCAATCGTTGAGGGTTTTGTGCCATTTTGACTACCATCGTGGTACTCTTCCGACTATGTTCTTAAGGATAAATGGCAAAAGAAGTAGTGAGAAAATTTTACGCGTCCATTTCTGGTATAAAAATGTATTTGGCTATAACTTCTGAGCCCATAGTCCGATCTGGCCAATTTTTGAATGCAACTAGCAAAGCAAATCGGTTAAGGATAAGTGCCTTAAAAATGAGTGAGTTTTTTTGCACGTGTTTTTCGCAAAGACATACACACACATACACACATTGGGGCAGCAGGGACTATGTCCAAGGGCGTTACGATCCCTCCCCACGGTCTCTGCGAGCTAAGGGGCTTGCCTTGGACGTGGTGGGGTTTGGTAGTGGGCTCCTGCTTGTGTCCGCAAGCAGGCCCTATCAAAGCGACCGTGTGCCACTCAAAGCGCACAGGAGCCCAGAGCCAATTGGCATGCGGATTGTACCTACTTCGGTAGGGTAGTGCGTGTGCTGCTTCAGCAGAGAGCGAGTGATCTGGAAGGAGGAAGGAGGAACGAGTGTCGTAGCGTGTAACCGCTATGGTCACCCCATGGCATGGCTGAAGTTTGTGCATAGACTACACATGCTGGGTTAGGAGTGTCTTAGCGTAGTATCTATTGGCAAAGTCAGTTACCGCTATTGACTCCTCGAGCCATGGTAGTGGAGTGTTAGAATGAGCATCAAGTAAGTCTCAAATGGTGTGAGTTCCTGTGTGAATATGTGCATTAATTACAGCCTATCCTCCAGAAGTAAAGGTTCCCCCAAACACATGCGACGCGATTCTATTGCTTGGCGACAGCGATTCTGTCGCCGGTGGTATGGAAGCGTTAATAGAACATTACCTGCAGCGACCCAACGCAAAGAGTTTTCTAACCCAGGAATTCGTGATCGAAAATGTTTTGGCCATGAAAAATTGATTTTAGAGGTTCGGTGACTTCGGAGACAAGTTTCAGTATGCTAAGCTCCATATTACGGATTTTTTTTTACTAATCCCCCTAAAAGTGAGATGGAAATTATCTTTCCTCCAATTATGAAGATACATCATTGTTGTCTTCGAGAAAGTTGTAGAAAAAGTTTCTACAAAGAATTTTGCTATATAAACTTTATTTCTATCTGCTGTAGTAGTCGAGATATGGGTAGTTTTTTATGAACGACCATCAAAAACAAGTTTTTTACGATACTTTCGTCAATATATTTTTAAGATTTTTCAAATGTTCTACAAAGATCTCCGTCGCGATAATAAACATGAACCTTACGAAGACAGTTTTTTCTTCTTATTTTGAATATTGACGAAGTTATTGACGATTTTTTGTTCAAAAATGAGCATTTTGACATTAACTGCATACATGTAGGTGCAAAATGGGGCAGAATTTTAATTAGGAAATTGAAAGTATAACTCAAGCACTAACGGTTGCATTGCAACATATATCAAGCTCTATCTGGAATAAGGGCGAATGTCGCAAGAGAGGATTCTCTTCGCCGACTTCCTCTCTTTTTAATAAAAGTGACATGCAGTGGATTTCTTTGTGGTTTATCACCTCAGGACGATAGAAAACGATGCGAACTTGCATTCTGAGGTGATAAACTGCAAAGAAATCCTCTGCTTGTCACTTTTATTTAAAAGAGAGGAAGTCGACGAAGAGAATTCTCTCTTGCGACATTCGCCCTTTTACCAGATAGAGCTTGATATGTGACTTAGCTTGCCGTAAGTACCGTATGGATATGTTTTCTTCTTCTTCTTCTTCTTCTTGTTATATATAAAAATGAATTGGTCTGTATTCCGCATAACTAAGAAACGGCTAGGTTCAAATTTCTTCATCACAATTTCCGATGGGTTTACATAATATTTTCTTATATAAAAGTCACGACTTAAACTGGAAACATATCAATAATTCAAATTAGAATTTGTATGGGTATTTTGTATAGGCATAAACAGGGAATCAATTTTTTGGAATGTGCCTGCGAAACAAGCGACAAAAGAGAACCAACGACAAAGCTTTGTTTTTGTCGGAGATAATAATGACAAAGATCCGTAAAATTTTGTCAGCAACAAAAAAGAAGACAATCTTGCTGCTAACTTTTCATCCCGTTATTTTGCATTATTTCTAGTGAAAATTTAGGTTTTATGTTATCATAGTTTCTGCTTTTATGGAAATATTCGAGAATCGAACAATGATTACTAAATTAGCAGCGTATTTTCGGGGATATCAGAGCATGTAAGGCAAATGATTCTTGTCATATTATGTTCGGGTTCTGATAGAGGTTTGTCGCTAGGTGCGTTTGTCAGTAACAAACTCTGTTGATGACAAAGAGTATATTGTTAGGCGTTGCTCGAATATTGATTCCCTGGGCATAACACAACACGCATCCTCACCTACTGTGCAAGCGTGCAAGACAACGTCTGCCGGGTCATCTTGTTCATGATACAAACACTTACGCCAGACCTATGTCTTGTCTTAATGTCCAAATTTTGAAAATAATAATTATCGAATCGACGGATATTTTACAGAAAAATACCAATATATCGGGATATTGGTATTTCCAGAAAATTCTATGGGTCATTCCGCGCCAAGTGACCGAGAAAAAGTGAAAACTTGCAGGTGAATACTATGAATTCCAACCAAATTAGGTGTATCTACTTAGTTTGGGCCTACATTTCGAAAAAGCATTTGATCCGACCGTTTGAGCCGCCCCTCCGGCCAAACACTCCTCCCTGTTTTTGAAGATTTTCGAAAACATGCCATTTTCAATAATCGATATCTCCGCCCCTGATAAAGCTACAAAAAACGTTAGTACCAGTTTTCCGCTTGAAATTTTGTGAAGATTTTACAAAAAATATTTCAGATGCAAAGCAGTGTTGCCAACTACATTATTTTTATAAAAAAAATAAAAAATAGCATTTTTCTCAAAATACGTATAATTTTTTTTTTTTGATTTCTCAGCGGATTTGAGTTTATCAGGCAATTTCCTGTCAGGAACACTTATCGTTACAAAGTAAAATGAGCAGTTGCTGAGTTATGACGGTTTTAGTTAGGCATAATCGAAGGTTTTCATTCAGCATATCGTTCAATTCGTTCTTTAGAGGTAAACAACTATAATAATGTAGTTTTTTAGTTTTATTCGAATAATTTACAAAAAAAAAACATATTTTTGCAGCACATAATGCTTTTGAGGCCAGTGATGCCAGATTTCCACTGAATATGTTTTAATGGTTTAAAGTTATTTTTGCAATTCCTGTTCATAATACCTGGTTTACAGTTCGTCTTTGATTGATAAAACGGCCTACTTTTCCATACCAACGAAATGGGTGATTTAATGACCATTATGCAACTCAAATGGGTTGCATAAATTTCATTAAAGCACTCATTTGGGTGCTGTAATGACAAACCAACATTACACCCAACCGGCGGTTGTTAGATTTTCTAACAATTCTGAATAAGAATCTGCCAAAACCTGTATAAAATATGGGCATGTGCGAAATTGTTAGATTCTTATACAATAAATGTTAGCGCACAAGCAAATATTGTTAGAAAAGTTTACAAAATTGTTAGATTCTTATACAATACTTGTATACGAATCTAACAATTTCGCATATGCCCAGATTTTATACAGGTTTTGGTAGATTATTACACAGAATTGTTAGAAAATCTAACAACCGCCGGTTGGGTGTAGGACAGTAGTTACATGACTACATTTTGCTCAATTAGCTCTGCTGGTGGGCTACAAAGGTTCAGTTTCAATAGATCTTTAAACGAGGGAAATGCTTTGATTCCATTAACTTCAAGTTTCAAGAGAGATCAAGTTTTGCTCCTGTAAACATCAGTTTGAAGTACTCGTGGATTACACATACACATACTGTATGAGTGCCTGCTGCTCCTGCTAAAACGCATTCGGGCGGCCGATGTTCGTCAAATTTGATAAATCCAATTTTGTAAAAAAAAAATCCTTAAAAAGGGGAAAATATTTCAGTCAGATTCGCTAGAACCAAACGCTTCTGCTTCTGCACCCGTTTTCCTCCTTCACGCACGCTTTTATACTCTTTTTTTCCTGAACTTTTTGTATGATTTCTTGTTGGAGGGGATTACCCCTCTTAAGATTGGGGCAGCACAAAATACCTTTTGTGTCAACGCATTTTTTCATGTTCCTTACTAAGCGTTCTGAACACTGAAATTCGTCTGAAGATAATAAAATTTTGATAATTATGTCAGAACATAAATTTATAATCAATAAGGGGTGGCCCATAAACCACGATACACTTTCGAACCCCATCTTCTTTAATTCCTAAGTACAGATGTTCCCAAACCTTTTGGATATGCTAGGTGAGTCTAGCAGAATCCAATATTGTTTGCGACCGACAAGGTGCAAAATGAATTGATTTTTAGAAATTTAATAAAAAGTGAGTTATATTGAGCAAATCATAATAAATTACTTTATATTCCTTCATTGATTGGATTTGGATTGAATTGGATTTTGATTTGGATTGCATTTCAAACGATTAGGATTAGTTTTGTATTGGATTGAATTTGGATAGGGTTTGGATCAGCTTTGGATTGGATTAGATTTGGGTCTGAATTGGATCAGATTTTGATTGGATTTAGATTGGATTAGATTAAGATTGAATTTGGATCTGATTTGAATTGGATTTGTATATGATTTGACTGGATTTTGATTTGCTTTAGTTTGAATTTGGTTTAGATACGGATTGAATTTCGAATAGATTTTTCAATTGAATTTATATTGTTTTTGGATTGGACATGGATTTTGACGACCAGCTCACTTCAGCATTCATATTTTCACATGTTTTGGATACCTAAAGAAGGCTATTTACTTCTAAAAATTTGTTGTTCTTTAGTCATTCGTTTATTAGTATTTCAAATCTAATCATTACTTATAAGATTCAAATCTAAAAGTTGGTATACATTTTTAGGACAAAAAAGGGACTCAAGTATGAATCAAGAGTTGTCTTTCGCGGCATATCAATGATTATCCCGCGACTACCTTGGGGGTCGATAAGTGTTTTTGACAGGAAATTGCCTGATAAACTCAAATCCGCTGAGAAATTTAAAAAAAATTATACGTATTTTGATAAAAATGCTATTTTTTTTTAGAAAAATAATGTAGTTGGCAACACTGCTTTGTATCTGAAATATTGTTTGTAAAATCTTCACAAAATTTCAAGCGGAAAACTGGTACTGATGTTTTTTGTAGCTTTATTGGGGGCGGAGATATCGATTATTGAAAATGGCATGTTTTTAAAAATCTTCAAAAACAGGGAGGAGTGTTTGGTCGGAGGGGCGGCTCAAACGGTCGGATCAAATGCTTTTTCGAAATGTAGGCCCAAAGTAAGTAGATGCATCTGGTTTGGTTGGAATTCATAGTATTCACCTGGATGTTTTCACTTTTTCTCGGTCACTTGGCGCGGAATGACCCAAATAAGATTTACTAAAGGTGCCATATCTCAGCAACGGCGCATTTTACTTTGTATCGATAAGTGTTTCCGACTGGAAAAAGTCTGTTGAGCTCGAATCCGTTGAGAAATCGAAGAAAAAAATATACGTATTTTGAGAAAAATGCTTTTTTATTATTTTGTGAGAAAAATAATATAGTTGGCAACACTGCTCAGTATTTAAAGTATTTTTTCTAAAAACTTCATCAAATTTCAAGCGGAAAACTGGTATTAAAGTTTCTTGTAGCTTTATCGGGGGCTAAGATATCGATATATGAAAATAGCATGTTTTTTAAAATCTCCAAAAACAGGGAGAGGTGTTTGGTCGAAGGGGTGGGTCAATCACCATGGTCATATGGTTATTCAAAATAATTGACCAAAATTAATATATGCTAGGTATTTTTCATTATTTTTAAATAGGTTAATTGCGCGTGCTCGGTCACTTGGCGCGGAATGACCCAAATGAAAAGAAATAAACTAAAAAATTTGGAACACTTTTCTGTTAACCTGTTTTGCAATATTGTAATGTTTGTTAGCCTTGACTCTCTGTATCTGGGCTCGAGTCTACAACTCTCGCTTAACTTTTCAAAAGGACCTAAGTAACATTTTTTTCATGAATTAATTTGAGTACTGCAATCAAAAGCTTTCATGTTTTTCTGTTGATTGCGCTATTCAAATTAATTCATGAAAAACATGTCACTTAGGTCCTTTTGAAAAGTTAATTAAGCTAGAACTAATCCCTCTCAGGGTCGGCATGGACATGGGCTGATCAGGAAGAGCAAAACAGGAAGAGGCAAAACACTGGTCTATTTACTCGTATGACTTACTTACAAAGAGTGTGTTTGTGGTGAGTGTATGCCGGCCGGCGTGTGGGGTCAAGGGGGAATCAGCAGCGGTTTGCGGGAGATGGACAGGTCGAAACGGTGGCTAGCTTCGATGTTGTAGTAGGTGTTGGTGCTTCTACCGCATCTATTGCTTTAGGTAGCAATCCTGTCGGACTCGAGAGCAACGGGTGTCCGTGCGCGGGATGATGGGCACGACGACTCTCTCTGGTAGTAGATCTGGAGGGGGCACTCTGGATTCTCCCAGCGGTGGACTTTATAGTGGCCCGAATCTCCTCTTGATTAACTTGGACCGAGGGGAACAGCGTATGCTCGATTCGGTTGACGACAATTTCTCATGAAATGGTCGAAAATGCAGGGGATCTAGACAAAGATCCCAATGGGTCCTGCACGTGGAATCAGGAAAAGGGCAGGATTTTAGGCCTTTGCTACCAAGTCATCCAGTATTAGTTCATACCTGATTCTGCTGTTGGATACCTCTTAGGTATGGTATTTTCCAAACACAATGGCCTATTACAATCAAGCTTCGACCTTTAACTTATTTCACTTGCACTGATCTGAATCGATTGGCGGTTCGTTTGGAAAAGATCTTTAAAATGGTTTCGAACTAGTAGCAGACCTCTCTTATTCCTCGTATCCCAACTTTCCCTTCCAACCTACTTATCAATCCAAAAATTTTCCGTTTTCTTCCCTTATTTGACACCGGTATAGTGTAGCTTAATGTATGTCGGGTGGGTGTCTATACAATAATTTTGTGTTTGAGTTGAACGTTTATTCTTAACTCTAGATATATAATTTTATTACAGCTTTTCATTAATTTTGTGCGTTATTTATAATTAGCATTCTGATTTTTCTTTTAGTAATAATTTAGTAATACTATTTAGTCTACAAATGTTTAATTTCAACTTGATTCCTATTAGAAGCCAATATTATAGGTTAACAGAATCGATTTGACATGATCAGCAGTATAGTGCAACTCTGCTGCTTCACTGTATATGGAGCACTCGCCTGCTGTACTCAATTCTCTACCGGCTAGAGCCTTCTCCATAGGGTGAAGAACCTAAACGGTAACATGTTTTAGAGGTAGCAAACCGGCTTTTTATTATTCCTGGATATTTCGAAAAGAAAATAGGTAAAAGAAGTACCTACGAATTGTTTACATAAACTTATATTTAAACTTATGATGTTTGAAGCGTCACTAACCATAGTTTCCATTCAATAAAGAATACTGATTTACCCGATACTGCAGTTCCTCTCATTAACATTCCTGGCTGTATGGTGATTTCTAAAATAATACAATTGTCTTAAATACATTGGGGTCGCTTTATATATTTTTATGATATTTTTAAATTACGCGTTTTTTCTTCCAGTGGAATTTGAAATTCATGTCAGTTCTGTAAAATATCCATCAATAATCATTTAGAAAATTTTGTGTGTAACGACTAAAGATGACCCTGCAGACGTTGTCCTGCACAGTAGGCGAGAATGCGTGTTGTGATCTACCTTTCTAAAATTTCCATACAATTTTTCATATTTTTTCCAATTTTAGTCGAAATTTTTATATGAGAAAATATTCTGTAAATCCGTCGGACATGTTGATAAACAAATTTGCTGAAAGAATGAAGAAAATCTATCCAGCCGTTTTTTAGTTATGCACAATACAGACCAATTCATTTTTATATATAAAAAGAAGAGAATAAAAAGATGTTCATACGGCACTTATGTCAAGCTATATCACATATATGTTGCAATGCAACCATTAGTGCATGAGTTATACTTTCCATTACCTAAATAAAATTCTGTCCCATTTTGCCCCTAAATGTAGGCAGTTAATGTCAAAATACTCATTTTTGAACCGAAAATCATCAATAACTTCGTCAATATTGAAAATAAGAAGAAACTGGTTCATGTAACCTGAAAAGGTTCATGTTTTTCATCGCGACGGACACCTTTGTAGAACATTTGAAAAATCTAAAAAATATATTGACGAAAGTATCGTGAAAGACCTGATTTTTGGTGGTCGTTCATAAATAACAACCCATATCTCGACTCCTATAGCAGATAGAAATAAAGTTTATCTAGCAAAATTTTTCGTAGAAACTTTTTCTTTAAGTTTCTCGAAGACTTCAATGATGTATCTTCATAATTGGAAGAAAGAGAATTTCCATCTCACTTTAAGGGGAATAAGTCAAAAAAAAATGATGCGAAAAACTGTGTGTGCCATATCCCAGTACTGGAATGTAATACCAACAAAAAGAAGAAGACTCTGCACAGCTGTTTGAGACCCCGAATTGTTTCGAAACCCATTGATTAAGAAAATTGACCATGATGCCCCACTCTAATACATACACACATACAGAGATCACCTCAGTTTTTCGAGCTGAGTCGATTGGTATGCAACACTATGGGTCTCCGAGCCTTTTATCAAAAGTTGGAGTTTGAAGTGATCCTATAGCATTTACGTATGCTTAGTAACGAGAAAAGCAAAAATTCACAAAACCAAATACAGACAACTCTCTACATCTCGATGTTCTACACACACATTTTGGCTTTTTACGTCTCGATAACCTCCCAAATAACATTTTGAGTTTAATGATTTACTACAAGAGTATTTATATCCTACAACATTAAAATCCTAGTCAAGGCATTTGCTCCTTCATCGCTTACACCAAAACCTCTTGAAGAGTAGTATCTGCCTAGTTGGCCCACTCTTGAAATGGTTTTGAAGGGTAAATGCAAAACGTATTTTAAGACCGAAATGTGACAAAACCTGATTTTGAATATGGCACCAAAAACCTTTTGAAATCCATTTGTACACTATCATAAAAGAAAATTGATCTCATTTAAAACCTTTTCTAAGCCACTTGATCTTGATGCCTGCAGAGTGCTCTAAATCTAGCTTCATGCAAACATTCGCATGAAATAATAAATTTCGTTCAGTCTCAACAAAATAAAATAAAGTTTGTTGTATATGAAACCAAAAACTCCAAATCAAATATTGAAATAAAATATTCTAAATTATTGATAAACATAATGAAAGCAGAATTAGTCTATATTGCATCAATTTCAGTTGCCTAATGAGATTTTCTGTGTCATATGGTGCGAAACCCCGATATAACTGATGCGCTCTCAGTAAACCCCATTCTAACAATTATTTTTCGGAGCTCCCTGTCTCGATATCTTTCTATCCCGATGTGCACTGATCTATTTAGTTTAGGATTCATTCTCCTTATGTCGATATGTTCAAATTTTTAGGCTACTAGACCATCTTTGGATAATAACAAACACATCAAAAATAATAAATGACATTTGTTTTGATGTCGTTTTCATAGCAACAAGCTTTTTCGAATCTAGTACCCATTTCAATTTTCCTTCTATTCTTCAATCTCTATCTCGATGGTCCCTTCAATATCGAGATGTGGAGAGGCGACTGTAATATAATTGAGTAAATTCAAAAAATTTAAAGGAGGAGCTGAGATCATACCTAACGTTGTTTTCTTCTTTTTTTTCTGGCTATTTATATATTTTTGTTGCTTTTTCTAATGTTTTGTGGAAAAAATTGATTTTTTGTGAAGAAAATATTATTTTTGCAGATTTTTTTGCAATCTATTTGCCAATTTAGATTTATTTATGGAATTTTTATTTTTTCAATGGGAAATTTGGATTTTCTTATAGAAAAATCAGTTTTATTAATTGCAAATTTCACATTTGAAATGTTTGCAAATATCGGTTTGGTATTTGAAAAACAAGTTTATGAAAATTTTACCTGGTAAGGGAAATTTTTATATTTATTCATTGCTTCTACTCTAATGTCTTTATTGGACATTTCCTATTTTTTATTGGGGAGTTTTCATTTTGGTCCATTATAATAAGCGGAGAGGAAACTGGAGATCCTGGAGCCTTGTGAGGAAAGGAGTAGAATTACCAACCCGCAGATGATGAGTCAGATTTCGGCCCGGTCAAGGATGTTTTGTTGCTGTTAGGTAGTGTTGATTGCTGTTAGGTGGAATAGAATCAATTAAAAACTCTCAGCACCATCGTTTATTACACTGCTCATCTTTTGGTTTCAATACATGTAAATCGTTGCTAGCTACTTAGTAGCTGTTTGTTAATACTTATAATATATCTAGTTTCACTATGTGTACACATAATAGTTTATGTCACTACAGTCATGTTTTTAAATGCAGCATCGTTTGTCACCAGGCGTTGCAGAGTTTATTGAGCAAAATGGTGGACTAGGATCTTTGACGCAGTATGATCCAAAAGCGCTAAAATCATAAAATTTCATTTAAACATTACTCTTTATGCAGCATTTGAATGTTACCTCAGGGGAGTTTTCTGGCCCATAGGGATGGCATAACCTATTGCGTAACCAAAGCGACCTTTTCCATGTCTTCCGTTTCTCGCTCCTGGTGGCATCAGCACATTAGTGGGGCACCTCCGGTGGCATGGTTCCGCCATTGGCTCCATACCATCGTACACTGACTGTGCAAGGTAGCAAATGGCCCAAATGTGACTACATAAATTTATGTCTAAAATACAGAACATGTATAAATTCAACAATATTCATAGTGGTGCATTAATATTCGGATAACTTGTGCTATTTCCGCAATATGGTTGCCTTCGTCCGCCGTTGATGCAGAAATCGATGTGTCCTACCCGTCCACCTTCACCGTAATGGCCCGCATTGGTGTGAATCACTTGAACCGACTTGGCATCTCCGCTATCCAAACGGTTCACATTTCCGGGTTTCATAAGTGGTCGCGCAGGGTCCAGGGCTAACATAGGTGTGACAAACGTTCAAACAATTTCTGCCAATCAAGTATTACCGATAGCTAATTACCAATAATGCGCTCCAGTCGGAAGTTTAGATAGTTTGCCATCAGCCCGCAGATATGCGCTCCGAGAGAATGTCCCACGCAAGTCGTTTTTTCCACTGGCAGTCCAAGGGCTCGTAGCTTCATCAGCATTTTAGCGAGACATGCAGAAATCGGTCGAATATTGTAAACGGCAGCAACATAGCATGGCGGTTGACCCAGAGCACCCCAATCGACCAGAAACACGTTGTATCCTCCGTGATTAACGTAAGCTGCAATGATCGATAGCATAAAGAAAAAGGTTTCATTGAAGCGCTCCATGAAGTTACCATCCCGCAAAACCGCAATCGGCAGCGTGTCATCTCCGCCGGCGTAGCCATGAACTAGAATGATATTCTCCTTCGACGGCTCCCATTCGGTATCGTTCAGCCAATCCGGGTGATTCATATTAAACTGCGAATTAAGATAGGTGTCACTAAAGGCTCAGAATAAACATAGTGGATTAATATGCGTGGTTTGGGGCACAATGATCTCGTTAGAATAAATTTACACGCGGTAGATATGCTATCAAATGCGACGCCCTGGTTACAAGCCTCAGAGATCAGCGTGGCAATGAGTTCGGTTACTGGGGCAACTGCGTTAGTAAGATCATGTAAATGTACACGCATTGAGCGATGATCACTGCTATTGTATGATTGAAATACACCAGATGTAGGACGAGAAAAAAAAAATAGCTGCGTGAAATTGCGATGTGCAATTGAACTAGTCGGATACGAATAATTCAGTTTTTATGTTCTTCTGCGCTACTGTGTATTGGAAAGTAAAAGTTTATACGCTGGTGTCACTTTTTAGGCGATTTGCTTTTGGATATTTCTGGCCTTAGGATTTTTTCAAAATACTTTCAAAATAAATAATAAAAATCTAAGAAAAATTAGATTGTATCTAACGAGACGTGCCTGCCACGGGCTGAAAGTCTCCCTAATAAAGACCAAACAAAAAGATTGTATCTGAAGAGCTGTGAAAATTGCGGTAGACTGCGAAATTAATAAAAATTAGCCGCGTAAAAAGCCACCTCAGTGTATTATGATTCAAAAGAAAATTTCGGCCTACCATATTTTGTCCGGAAAAGTTGATCGCAAGATTCAGAATGTTTTGTTCTATTTTGTGTGATTCGAATAAATTTATGCTCGTCTTATGACAAGTAAACTTTTGTGTTTCTTCTATCATCTATCTTTAGAGAGAAAATAAGGAAAAATATTGGCAAAAGTAGATTTTCTAATTATTGTTCCTCCAAATCCTGATATTGTTCCATCAGACAGCCTCGAGAATCTTGAAAAGAAAATTATTCTAAGAGCTTTTTAATGGAATGTCAAGTCAAACTTAGCATAAGAATTGAGAATACAAATTGATTACTTGAGCCAAATCTGTTTAATGGCTACCGGTTGATTAATGAAACAACTGCATGGGATAATCATCAGTCCTACCAACATTTACCAAGTAACCACTGCAGTTATAGCTAATTCTTAGATTAAATACATGTGCCGATATGAGCATACCAGCACAAGTATTACCAGGTAATTAGATATGCCCTTGATCCTCTGAACTTTCGCTTCATCGCGATTAGCTGAATTTTCCCATCCATTGCTATCTGCAGTGCAAGCCAATCAATATGTTGCATTTTTGTAGTGCGAACAACTTCTAGGCAGTACAAGAGGACCTGTTCTTCCAATGCCAGCACAAGCTACCTCATTCTGACACTGTATCTAAAGAACACGTATACCCATTGATTCAAGTATTCACGTCCACCATCCTCTTAATCACTGCAATCATTTGGTGTATCAAGCCGGCAATCAAAACTGCTCTACACGGTGATACTTGGATCTCTGTTCTCACGTGACCTATCAATCTTTTTATATTACAGAGCTTGTAATTGATTATCTAGATTGCAGGGTGATGCTACTAGTTTTAAGTAGAATTTGGATGTAAAGAAACATATTTTTAGAGCTTGTTCTGTCGAATGTTTTTACTTAACAGATACACCTCCGGAAATAATTATAACATCATTGCTAATTTTCATGTAGAATGGTCATGTTTGAAGATCAAAATCTCAATTTCTAGCGATTCGAAATAGGGCATATTTGCCCTCGCAGCCTAAAATGACCTGAATTTTCAATATATATTTGTTACTTGTATGCATGTTTAATGAAAAGGCACGTTTTAGTTGGAAATACTTTTAAAGTCACTTCACTTGTAGTGTATTCTGAAGTGGGAAAGGAAAAATCGTCAATTTTGTACCAACATTTGAAATTTATGAAAATAGATTTGAAAGTTTGGAGTTGTTTTTCCATTTACCCCAGTGGAATAGGGTAAGTGGAAAACCCATGTTATCTTGACCTTCACTTGAGAGGAGTAGTGACATATAATTAAAATCAAATCGGTAATTGTTCTGAGTATCTTTTGTTCAATAATTTCATTGAATTAACATTGGATTAATTGATTTAACTCAAGGATTTTCGGAATAGCTAGGGGAGAGCCGTTTTTTTTCCTTATGGAACATTAAGTGTGCGTAAAGTCTTAATGTTTGCCCCAAGGAATAACTTTTTATAGAAGGAATGGGGCATAGGGGCCATCCTAAGTCATGCAGTACGATGCGCGGCTACAAAGCAAGACCATGCTGAAGTGGCTGAGTTCGATTCCCGGTGCCGGTCTACGCAATTTTCGGTTTGGAAATTAGCTTGACTTCCCGGGGCATAAAAGTATCATCGTGTTAGCCTCATGATATACGAATACAAAAATGGTAACTTGGCTTAGAAACCTCGCGGTATATAACTGTGGAAGTGCTAAATGAACTCTAAGCAGCTAGGTGGCAATGTAATGCCAATAAGAAGAAGAATATGATCAGAAGTTGGTTTATGTAGTGATTGTACAAAGTTTATGTAGTGATTGTCCCTAAGTGCCTCCGGGGAAGCTGTAGGCGTGAAAAAAATTGTTTTATTACAAATAAACGTTTAATGCGACAGCTCTTTATTCACTTGTCATTTGAAAAGGATACCAAAA
The DNA here is from genome assembly GCF_024139115.2 of Armigeres subalbatus. NCBI lineage: Eukaryota > Metazoa > Arthropoda > Insecta > Diptera > Culicidae > Armigeres > Armigeres subalbatus. The sequence continues at coordinate 395,439,245 of NC_085140.1, read as the reverse complement.
CTAGTTTGGTGCTTGAATACTTTATTTAAACTTATCTAAGGTTCAACTTGGGGTCCTTCCAAATACATGAGAATAAATAGTATTAATGAAGGCTACACTTAACGCTAAACAATAATGAAATAATATTGAACAGCTAACACTGACAATTTGAAATGAAATTAATATTTGATTGTATGACATTTGCCAGAAAACCATTTGTCAGAATCAATTTGCCAGAATGATTTTTGCCAGAAACCGATTTGCCAGAATGGGCCATATGCCAGACAACCATTCCCCAGAATAGACCATTTGCCAGAATGTAATTTGCCAAAATGTACCATTCCCCAGAAATAGTAAAACTGGGAATTCCAATTATTATTGATGGCTGAAGAATAGAAAAATAGGGTAAAATGCCCAATAGTGGACCCCCTAGTAGCGGAATTTTGTTTTTCCTGTCATAAGGAGTAGAAATTTTCAACATAATAATTCTGCTTGATATCTAATAACAAGTTCTGCATCTCCTCTTCACGATACATACATAAGATACTCAAATACACTCAAATACACGACGTTATTCGTTGAAATTAACATTACAGTTGAAATTAACAGTCTGAATGAATTCGCCCTATAGTAGACCCCTTGGGGTCCATAGTAGAAAATTGGTTCCCTATAGTCGACACTTCATTTGACTTTCATATTTCGTTTCGGGACGTTCTTCTTCCCTATTGTAGACCCCCCAAAATATTCCTATAATGGACACTCTTGTGTTTATTTTTTATAGAATTGTAAAAAATCATCTAATTTTACTTCCCAAAGGATCCGGTGTTGAACTTAATCTAGAATTAAAAAAACACCTAAATAAAGAATTTAAAAAAAATAAAAACTTCCCAAAGCATTTCCAGTGTATTTTATCAAATCATAGGACTGTAAGGTAGGTTCTCCCGATGGAATTACATAGCAAAATATTTACATTGTGCTGCAATAATGCAAAAACGGCTGGAGAGTCCACTATTAGTTGGGGGTCCACTATTGGGCACTTTACCCTATATAAAGAAAGTTATTTTGCATTATTTGGTGGATTTGGCATTATTTAATAATGAAGGGAATTGCGGTATAATTAATTTTCATAAAAGGGATTATTCAACATATTAGACAACTTTCAGAAAGACGGATACTATTTACCAAAAAAAATCATATTTGTCTAATACCAAACAAACTGCTTACGAATGGATATCATATTTCTTCGTCTCATTAAGAACGCAGTTTTCATTTCAAAATTAAATCATATCTACAATTGGATAATCCCTCTTCAAGTCATACTAGACGCCATTTGCTTTCATTGAAGATGTTATATCTACAAGTCTAGGCAAAATGTCTATTTCTAAAGAAGGAATCATATCCACAATTGACATATTCAAACACGGACACGGGCAACCAACTACGTTTAAAGAGGGAATAACATCTTTTTCTTCATTGGTATTACATCCCCACTGGGACATAGCCGCATCGCTGCTTAGTGTTCATTGAGTACTTCCACAGTTATTAACCGTGAGGTTTCTAAGTCAAGTCACCATTTTTGAATTCGTATATCATGAGGCTAACACGATGATACTTTTATGCCCAGGGAAGTCCAGACAATTTCCAAACCGAAAATTGCCTAGACCGGCACCGAGAATCGAAACCAGTCACCCTCAGTATGGTCTTGCTTTATAGCCACGCATCTTATCGCTAGGCTAAGGAGGACACCGGGATAACATCTATCCTTGCCTTAATCGGAGCAAGCACCTTTTTTTTTAAAGAAATGGATCATATCCACCATTGCTTCATTTCTGACAAACGCCTATTTTCAAAGAAGGGTTCACATCCACTTTTGCTTTAATTTGGACAAGCGCCTACTTTTAAAAAAGGAATCACATCCACCATTGCTTCATTTGAGGCAAACGCCTACTTTTAAAGAAGGGACAACATCCACCATTGCCTTAATCCGAGCAAGCGCCTTCTTTTAAAGAATGAATTACATGCACAATTACCCTTATCCGGAAAAGCGCCTTCTTTTGAAGAAGGGATCATATCCACCATTGCATTAATCTTGGCAAACACTTATTTTTAAAGAAGGGTTCACATCAACCATTGCCTTAATCCAAGCACCTAATTTCAAAGAAGATATTACATTAACCATTGCCTCAATTCGAACAAGCGCCATCTTTTGAAGAAGGGATCATATTCACCATTGTTTTAATCCTGGCAATCCCCTATTTTTAAAGAATGGTTCACATCCACCGTTGCCTAAATCCCGGTAATCGCCTGCTTTTAAAGAAGGGATCACATCCACCATTGTCATAATCCGGGAAAGCGCCTACTTTTAAAGAACGAATTACATCAACCATTGCGTTAATCCGGGCAAGCGTCTATTTTGAAAGAAGGGATCACACCCACCATTGCCTTAATCCGGGCAAACACATATTTGAAAGAAAGGATCCCATCCGCCATTTTGCCTTAATCCAGGCAAGCTGCTATACTCGACTTATGTATGCATACGTCTTATGTACAGATTAGGTATTTTCAATTCTATTATCGACCGGTGCGGTGTTTTATTCCTCAGTAGAAAACAACTATACAACAACAACAAAGCAAAATTATAAAAAATGTCCCTTATGCCAAATGACCCTCTCTTTTAACGCTGTTCATAGTTATGCCTAAAGTTCATGGCGTTAAGAATTATTGCGCATACTGGGCAAACGCGCGCATGGCAAATAGGTGACGACCAATTCTGGGGAATGGTGCATTCTGGCGAATGGCTTTCTGGGGAATGGTGCATTCTGGCAAACGACTTTCTGAGGAATGGTCCATTCTGGCAAAAGGCCTTCTGGCAAATGACTTTCTGGCGAATGTCATACAACCAATAATTAGCTGATAAAAACGCTGGACGACTGTAACAAGACAACGTACAGAAACTGATGCTTGGGAAGACCGGAAAGGTCAAACAATACCCGATGTATATAGTGCTTGCTTTCCAACATCGTTGAGATCATGTACGATACGTGCTCCTCCCCAGATGAAGACTGCTTTGGACGAAAATACATTCCTGTCCTAACGCTGTTTTCAACGAACGAAATGTTGGCACAGAACAAGAAAGCTTACCCAAGCAACAACTCTTGTTTCTCAGTGAGTAACAACAACTCTAGACCAACATTTGAAAAGGGCGTAACAGCCAAAATTTATTCCTTCTGATTCTTCGTCTACATATAAAGCTCTATGTGTGGACGAAGAATCAGAAAGAATAAATTTTGGCTGTTACGCCCTTTTCAAATGTTGGTCTAGAACTGTGGTGTGACTTACTAAAGGTCTGACTTATGTACAACGCGTCGTATTTGGAACTCCTTTGTGACACATAAAGCGCAAGAGGTGGAGCCTATTTGCAACATCTTGCGGCTGAAATGAAAATAAACACACAAAACCAACCGGGAATCGAATCGTGGACCTTGAGATTTGCAACCTTCTACTATAACCAGCACACCAACAATTCTATTTGGAGATTCTGCTACAAGTGCTGAGCTCAAAGTGTTCTGCAACATATCAGAAACATTGTCGTAACAGCAATGAACCGAACTGTTATTAATTCTGCAACTTATCTGTTTTGTTTCTGATATGAAACACATCAAATTTTAAACCACCCAAGAAGTTAGATGGGTAGAATATTGCGACGCCACTTAAACGGAAATGAAACATTGTGTCCAGTGTCTTCAATGCCATTTATTAGGAACAAACACCTATTTGAAAGATGTTGCGGGTGCTGCTTGGGTAGGACTTATCAGAACGACAACTTGGTTTTAGAGTATAAGTTTTGTTGCACAAAACAAATGATAAGAACGCTAAGCTCTTGTATTCTTGATCGTTTTGAAGAAAGACATCGGTAGATGCAGCCGTGTGGGTTGAAAGGAATGTTGATGTACGCGAAGAGATGATACTTGACGTAGCAAAACAGTTGAAAATAGGATATGAGACTTACAATCCGGATTGTGGTGTCTGGGATGGCCGGATACAGGCGGATACAACTAGCAACCCTTGAGAAACCAAAAGATCGATCGCCTCCAGGGTTTGCAGAAATCGCTCTCGATAAATAATCAACAACGATATAAAAGAGGCAAAAACCTCTTCGAATCATTACAAGCCATGAAAACAAAACTATCGCACTTGTTAAGAAAATTATGTTGAGCTTTTTAGTGGAATGTCTTCACTTGTCATAAGACGAGTTTGTACAATCCCATTAAATTCCACCACTTAATTGTATCTTGACAGATACGTATTTCAACCTCAACAGTAAGGCCGTCTTCAGTGTCTCGTACTTGACTCGACTTAGTCGAGACTTAGTCGAGTCAAGTACGAGACACTGAAGACGGCCTTACTGTTGAGGTCGAAATACGTATCTGTCAAGATACAATTAAGTGGTGGAATTCAATGGGATTGTACAAACTCGTCTTATGACAAGTGCTATCGCACTTGTTAGTTGAAAAAAATAAAACTGATTCCGATAGGTGGCCCCACCGAGAGGTTTGATAAAACGCTTTGTTCTCGCTCTTTTTATGTTGGGGACCATATTTTTTTCGCACAGCTGTGTAAAACAAGTTGAAATGCAACATCAGAACCGGTGCCTCCCGCAATTGAAGCATATTAAAAGAAAATTTATCATAGGTTGAAGCTCCCCGAATCAGTTCATTATCGTAACAGCTATCGAAAAACGTCTCTCGCAGTATGCTACCTATCGAGAGTGTATATAAGGCGAAAGTCGTATTCTGGCGCTTATGAGCTCGGATGCTCTTGTCCTAAGGGCTCTTGGACTACTGGATAAAAGTCGGTGATAGAATGTCCGTCTGGTTCGAGTAGGCCAAGCAGGTGAGTTTCAAGTCGTAGAACAGTCCGCAGTCAATAACGGACGCTCGACTTTTGGCCCTATGGTGCATGGCGAGTGGTTTGACAAGGTTTACTCTCGTCTTACAGCTTACAGTGCTAGTGTTTTACAATCCGGTCTAAATACCTTTGGATTGTGGTTCAAAGCAATGAAAGTAGGGGATGCTTTTTTTTTAAAATTGGCACATCTTGTCGGTATAAGTTAAGTGAGGAGACAATTCCATTTTGAAAGCAAGGCTTCAATTCCACGCTCGTCCCATTTATAGTTTGTAGTTCTATCTTAGTTCTTTATGTGTTTCAAGTTCTACCAAAACAACTCATACTGTTATAACCTTCAACAATAACAATTCCAGAACCTCCCGTGGCATCTATGAGAGGTCGTAGAGTTCTTTGCGTCTTTCTTAAGTAAGTATCCAACTAATCTTTCCTCAACATTCGCAAGGAGGTGGCCATCTAAGAGATAGCGATTTTTAGTTCCAAATTAATGTCTGTGGTAACGGATGGAAGTGATGCTACTCTCATACAGTGGTCCACGTTTGTACCACCTACGAATGTGTGCGAATTGCTGAATGCCAATGCTTATGCTAACCATTTTTCCCTCACTACCAGTGCCGTCGAAAGTTGATTTGCTCGTTTTCTCACTTTTGTCATAATTTTCGTGCCATTACCAATTGCAACAATATTAGTCTTTATGGAACAATCAGCCTAGCTCCTGTATGCAGTCGATGTGGTTAGTTAGAGGTATGGTTAGAGCGACCGCATCACAACGCCATTTTTCTTGATGTCAAGATTCAAATTCCGTTCCGGTTATACTCTATAAAACCAAAACTTTTAAAACTTTTTCTTTTAGGTTATAATTCTCGCAAAAAGTAAGTGGGGCATAAAAATGATGAAACGAAAAAACATTAAGTAGGCACAGGGGAAATTGTAATTAGTCGTCTATGAATACCGCTTTGACGCAAATCCCGAACAAGACTCATCCTAAGTAGCATACGCAACATCTTCCTTAAAGCACCTTATTTCTATTCAGTTTCATTAGAGGCATTGGAAAAACATCAAAGTACGAAAAAGTTGCTTCAAGATGTCAAAAACGTTCGAATGTTTCATTGAAATTGCAATGCAGTACGTGTTTGACATCTGGAAACAAACAACCAAAGAATACTGCACTTCATGTTGCAAACACGAAACAAAATCATTAAGTTGCATATTTTTTACCATGCAATTTCAATGCGTATTTCTAAATTTAATTGTTTGTTTGAATTAAGTTGCAGATAAGTTGAGTGTGTCTTCACGTTAAATTTAGCATAGTTCAAAGTTTTGACAACTCACTTTTATTTCAGTGATGGTGCAATCAAGTAACAGGAAAACCGAGTACAAAACTTCATAATCGTATGGTTTTTATGGTGAGTCAACATACAGTCCCTTCGAAGTGTTGAATGGTGCTGTGGTAGAGTGAAGGACTATCAATCACAAGATCCATAAATCGAATCCAGTTTTATATTTTTATTTTATTTTTTTCCGCTGTAGTATTTTGCAACATTATTGCAATTTTACTGCAATCGAAGCATGTTTCCGTTGGCTCCACCTCTTGCGCTTTTTACATTGCAAGACAGTTATATTTAATGGCACATACGCAAAGATTGTTTCTTTCCGAATAGTTGCAACACAGTGAAATGTTCAGTAGTGAAACAATTGTACTGTATATATTCCGACACTGGCGTTTTTGCACTTGTAAAATAAAATTTTCATCGGTTTTATATACGATGGATCAAGAATACAAATAAATTCAATATCTCATGGAAAGAATAACACGAATAAAGTTGAAATGGCCAATTGAAAGCGAGTGTTCGGAATGTGAGTCGTGTTCGGAATTTGAGTCAAATCGGTAGCTAGCGATGAACTCGAATGGGAGCGATTACTCTGGGCTCCCACAAAACCTTATGTACCAAAATCAGCCCGGGCCCCCTCTCGGCAAAGTTTAGCCCTGGGTGTAGCAAAGTAATTTTTAGGAAACACTTGAATCAAACTTCAAATCTTGTACCTTAAAACTTTATGTAAATCAATCATTCTATGTACAATAGTTTGGCTTAATGAGATGCTTGGCGGCCTTGTGTCACTGCTTCTGCTGCATCATAAGCAGGAGATCAAGAGTTCGATCCCTGGCCCTTTCCTATTTCATATTAGATGATTTCGCTAATAGGTAATAGCTAAAACTCAAGCTGCATTCAATTGGTTTCCTGTGCAATTTCGCAAGTTCTAGTCAATCACGGAGCAGCAACTACGTGTTGTACGATTATCCTGCTCATGCTCAAACATTCTACAATAGGGTGGCTTAAAGTAGTATAAAAAAAAATCTGTGTTATTATTTCATTGGGCCTCCTCTTATTCTAGTTCATGTTGACGCTTTGATGCTCTGAACAAAATTTCAGCCACATCAGCCAACGTTTGGTTTGGAGGGTGCTTAACTAATTGTATTTTGAAAAAAATAAAAAATGTTTGAAGAAACGTGAGGAAAACGAAAAACAGTGAGGGGTCGTACACTTATTACGTAAACAATTTTTCTGGGTGTTAAGAACACCTTCCCCCTTCCATGTAAGACTTCTTCCATACAAATGATTTATATGGTGCTTAAGAAAACGACAGACCCTCCACCCATCCCTCTTAAACGCTTACCTAATATGTGTACGGCCCCTAATTTAAAGCTAGATGGCATCAGGATATTCCTTCAGTTCTTATGGAATTAAATACAAAATGTTATACTGAAAACCGTGAGAAGATTTTAGTTCAACCGGCGAAGTTACTAGTATTTCTCTGAAGTGTAGTTTGAGCAAATTTCGTTTCTTTTACACTAGAAAAATAATAAATTCACCCATACAACACTTTAATAAAATGCAAATAATTTTACCGATTGTATACTATTTTGCCGAAAAACATTTCGCGGATTTTTTTTCGCTGTGCGGCATATCAACTCTCCCAAACACATTTCGCTTAATGTACCTTTTCACCGAAAATCATTCCGCGGAATGCCATTTTACCGATTTCTGCTTAATTACATGCAATCCAAGCTAAATTCTTTTGGATTGTGATTTAAAGAAAAGAAAGGAGGTAATCCCTTCTATAAATTAACGCTTCTGCCTGTATGAAGCAAAGGGAAAAACCAATGCCTACTTTGAATGAATGCGTCTGCCCGGTAAAAGGCGAAAGGGGTTGATATTGTCTTCTTTAAAAGAACACGTCCTCCCGGTATAAGGCGCTTGATAATCCCTTCTTTAAGAGAACGCGTCTGCCCAAATGGAGGGATAACGCCTTCTTATACCTGCCCGGTATAAGGCGAATAGAGTTGTTAATGCCTTATTAAAAAGAACGTGTTTGCTTGGTATAAGGCGAAGGGAGGGGTAACGCTTTCTCCAAATAGATGCATTTGCCCGGTATAAGGCGGAGGGAGTTGATAATGCCTTCTTTAAAAGAATACAACTTCCCGGCAAAATGCGAAAGAAAGGGTAAGGTTTTTTTTAAATTGATGCGTATGTCCTGCATAACACGAAGGAAGGGGTAATGCCTTCTTTAAATGGTAGCGTTTGCCCATTATAAAGTGGAAGGAAGAGATAAAGCGTTCTTTAAAAGAACGCGTCTGCTTGACATAAGACGAAGAGAGGGGTAATGAATTCTTTGAATGAATGCGTCTGTCCGGTAAAAGACGAAAGAAGTTGATAAAACCTTTTTTATAAAAACGCATCTACCAGGTATAAAGCGGAGGAAGGGGTAATGCTTTCTTCAAATGGTTGCCTCTGCCCGGTACAAAACGAAGGAAAAAAAGGATATAATGCCATATTTAAATGAATACTTTTTCTCGGGATAAGGCGAAAGGAAGAAATAAAATAAAAATCAATAAACATAAAAACGTCCATTTGTAACAAATCAAAAGTGAGGAGATAATCCCTTCATTATATCTGGCACGTCTGTCAGATATAATAAAAGACTTGTAAGGGGCAATTTCGAAAACCACTTTTACATACTCTGGGAGGCCTTCCTTAGCCGTGCGGGAAGACGCGTTGCTGCCAAGCAAGATTATGTCGATGGAGGCTGGGTTCAACTTCTGGCCCGGCCTACGAAACTTATCGATGAAAAATTCTCCCGACTTTTTTAGGCATAAGTTTCAACGTATTGATCTCGTGTTACACGAATGCACAAAAAATGGTAACTTGGCTTAGAAACCTCGCAGGTAATAATTGCTGTGAACACTAAACCCGAAAAGTTACAAACCGTTAAATGTTATTCCGCGAAATGTTCAACCGCGAAAATGAATTCTGCGAAATAGTTTACGGTGAAATGTTATAACAATTTTCCAATGTTTGTTGGGTTAGTACTATCCCATTTAGGTCGAGTCAAGTACGAAATACTGGAGACGGCCTTATTGTTTAGGTCGATATATGTATATGTAAAGTTACAATCAAGTGGCGGAATTAAATGAGAATATCTTACAAATTAAATGAGAAAGAATTACAAAAATGCAAAATGAATTGCTAAAAAAAATTCCGGCTCCACAACTTCAAATGGCAAATGAGCATTCCAAATAAACGCAAGAGTAAAACAAAAACTGACTGAATCAGTGAAATTGTTTCTCAGCCCAAGTTGTTTTTGGGATTAAAACTATTCCATTTGATTGAAGTTGAACTCAACTGTATTGTTTTGGGGGCCCTCCTTAGCCTAGCGGTAAGACGGTTAATAACTGTGGAAGTGCTGAGTGAACACTAAGCTGCGAAGCGGCAATGTCCCAGTGGGGATGTAATGCCAATGAGAAGAAGAAGAAGAAGTATTGTTTTGCACTTTCCTTTTAATAAGTTACGACAATATGCCTCTCCAAACTGTCCAAATGATCTTAGCCGCAGAACTATGTTTGTTCTATTAGTAGCAGGGTGACGAACGGCATTTTACAGTTGCAAAAGATTCGCGAAAAAACATTAGGAAACGAGAAGAATGTTTCATGTTGATATATTTCTTTGAAAAATAGGAGATTACCAATTGCTATAAAATTTATTATTATCTAATTATACTTATTTCCACTTGCTTATGCCCGTTTTTATCAACGAACTCTTTACACTTCAACATTTCAACAACATTGATTCAAACACTTCAACAAATATTTAAATTCGATAAACAACAATGTTTTCAAATTCAGAATAACCGAACCAAATAACCGGAACGACTGATCTCTCTTCACAAAACTTTCGCATATTCATCCCATCAATCACCACAAATTGACCCTAAATAAGTACTCACCAAAAACTTGTCCTTCACGATACCGGACGTGTAGAGGATGGTTTTGATGTCCGGATCAGGACAGTATTCTTCGCCACGCTTCCAAATGCAGTCATCCTTGGTCGTATTGAACGATGCCGGATCGCCGAGGTAGAGCGCCTGGGTCAGCAGATGCTGCGCTTGCGCATCTATAAAATGATCTTGCGGTTTGTAAAGTACACTAGATCGTATCACATGCGTTTAAATTAAAAATCGGGTGCCCCGAGCTACAGGACAGAGGATAAAGAGAGGCAAAAGACAAGTTTGGCAAAGTAGATAAGACAGAATGGTGCTCGGATGTAGATCGAATTACGTGAATATGGAGGTATGCAGATGAAAAGTAGAACTTAGAAATCTTTAAGGCGATAGAAATTGTGCGTGCATGACTAGTACGAACAAGGTGTCAAGAGTGCAGTAGAACGGAAATAAACACGAATGCAAGTGAAACAGCTGGTTAGCGATCGGTTGAAAATGGAAAATGTCAGTAGGTAAGTTGGTGCGGTTGGGTCCGTAATGGGTTTGTGGTCAAGCCGATTCGAATCGGCGCCATCGGTGGAAGGTCGACGAAGCAGGAAGTCTCTCTCTATGGGCATGTTGTCGGTTGGCATGTCGATGACGGGATATGGCACGCAATCCGATGAAGTTGGTCCGATGTAGGTTGGATGCCATGTAATGATGAACAGCGGCTGGGTTGCAATAAATTATCTCTCTCTTTGTATGATTTCACATATTGCACACTTACAAATCACGAAACTGCCACACACAAGCACAGAAGTCAGTAATATTTTTATCATTATGATCATTTCGAATATCACAAGTTTTTGTTCTTTTCACTTTTTATGTTATGATAAGATGGAATCAACGCACTTATTTTTTTACAATTGCCCCGTAATATTACAATCAAACTTAACGTCGCGCGCGCAAAATTATTACTGAATCTTTTTCCTCTTGACTTTGAAATCACAACAGCTCTTGAAAACGCGTCGATTCGAAATGAGCAGCCTTCGCAGGTTTTCCAGTTAGTGCACTTTGCTGGTCCGCGGTCAGGTTGGACTGACTTACAGCACTTCACCTCGTACCTACCTTCCACAACGTTTTCGCCAATGTTCATATATGTTGCATGCAGAGCTCTTCTACAACTTACCAGAGGCGTTTGTAAATGCAGAATGTGGATTATCAGAAAATGATAATGTTAAAGGCGCAATTCAAATAAATAGTTTTCAAGCTTATCAATTATGATAAAATTATGCATGGAAGCATAACTCAGAGTATAATTAAAACTAGATAGATAGTGACGATATTGTTGTGAAATAAGTTTCCTCAATGTCTTATATTGATAAGCTAATATTATTCAATAATTTATTGAGCGTGTTTTCTTTAGACGCTTCTCTCGATTCTTAATACTTGATTTGACATGTGTAAAACTGGTACCGTCAACTGGGGGGAAGATGATCATTGAGGTGAAGATGATCATTTGATATGTCAGTCAAAAGTGCCATTTTTTTTTATGAAACGGTAGTCAACAATATTCTCCGTTCAAGTAATGTTACCGCTAGGTAGAAATCCAAGTTTTTTGATTATAATCATGAAAATGTATTTTGTGGAAGAAAGAGAGAGATAGTCATAAATTATGCTATTTTCGTTTCAAATATTGACTTCTTAGACTTCTTTACGTAGTAAATTCAACATTCATACAAATAACCTAGTGTTTTTTGACTACTAGGTCATAATGGTTTTAGTAGAGCTGTCTTGATCAACTTCACCCCAAACCAGATATAATTAAATTGTGCCGTAATTTAATTTATTTTAATAAATGCGAACGCATTTCAGAAAACTAAAGTTGTTGATTATTGCAACGTATAGCAGTACATGTTTTGAAAATATTTGTTTCGATTTAAAATGTAAACACACATTATTATTGCATGTTTTGTCTTAAAAATGATCATCTTCCCCCCAGTTGACGGTACTAAGGATGGTCATGCGAACATTATTAACATTATCCACTACTGAAAAAGCTGTTTTTGACTACTTTATTAATTAAGCGATCCCTGGGAAATATTTATTTTTCAAAGGAAATCGAACGTTTTTATTAGTATTTTTTTGCGCTGCATTCCTTGTTGGAATTTGAATAGCGTTTTAGTTTTGTGTATTAATTCGCGTTTATAAATTCAAGTGGCTAGGTTGTCAAACTTACGTAGGTGAATAAATTCAGGTGGCTTGGTTTGACACTTGATGAAAAAAGAATAGATTCGAAAAAAAAACTTCACCGATTTTGCGGTGAAAAAAAAAATAAAAAAAATAATTTGATCCGTATTTGTTTGTTTCGGTCTTAGGGCGGTAAAAAAAGGCGTTCTCCAAAAAAAAAAAAAAAAAGCCGTCATAACTTTTAAACCAATACACAGTGTTGTTGTTTCTGTTGATTTTTTTGTTTGGAGAAAACGTTAGATATGAAAAGGGCCTTTTTTTGAGAAAATCTGTTAAATGATTAATCCACCTAAAAGTGAGATAAAAATTTGGCTTAACCATCGAAACCAGATATGAGCCTAGTGTCTTCAGGAAAGTTGTAGCGGATGGTATTTCAAGCCACTTCGCCAAAGACACCCCATACCTATGACTTATAAAGTACAAGATATGTGACATTTTCTGTGGAAGGTCCCTGAAATCAGTTTTTGGTCATAATTTTTTTTTCTATGTTTCAGGCATTTTACTATCTTCTACAAAGTTGTTTGGCTAACAAAAATACACGTTTTTGTAGAACATTGCGAAGCTCTATCTTTTAAACTTGAAAAGTTATTTGACAAAATGTGTTTTTTCTTAGTTTGTTTAAGAATCGTGTAACTTGTTCCGGCGCAAAATGGCGCACACAACTTTTTAGTGCACTAAGCTTGAAGCTTGTGCATTTTCTCCCATTTGCGGATGTCGCGACTGCATCGCGAGTAGTACGCATCTGTGCCATAGCCGTGCGCCATCATGCGCACCACTCGCGATGCAGTTGCGACATTCAGAAATGGGAGAAAATACGATTGTCGCGAGAGCTCAGTTTGGTTTTCAACTGGATCTACAATAGATAGATTTCAAATGTGCCACTTTTTGCCTTACTTGTACACTGATTTTATGTAAATGCTATAGGATCACAACAAAAATTAACTTTTGATAGGTAGCCAATAGGCCCATAGTATATTGCAACACGATGAACTGAGCTGATGTCTGTATGTGTGTATACTCTTGTGTATGTGTGTATGTATAGACATTTTATAGATCCATTTGTTGGAATTTAGCAATTAACAATTTTTCACAGAAAACTGCATGGGGAGTTTCTTTCCATTATTTTTTGGAGTCAAAGAAAAGATAAAAAAACAGAATACTACACACATCGGTGGAGATTCCTTTCTCGTTTACTATAATCCACCAATCCGCCACCGTTCATCATTCACAAGTTTTCAATAATAAATAATGAACTCAAATTCCTCATGCAGCTTTCTGTGAGAAATTCTTATTTGCTAATTTCCAAACAGTGTGTCTTTAAAATGTCTATACATACACACATACACACGAATATACACACATACAGACATCAGTTCAGCTCATCGAGTTGAAATATACTATGGGCCTATTGGCCACCTATCACAGGTTAATTTTTATTGTGATCCTATAGCATTTACATAACATTAGTGTACAAGTAAGGACAAGAGTGGGACATTTGAAATCTATATAACTCATGTGTAATTTAGTGTAAACACAAGCTTCAACCGCGAGACAAGAGTAAACATACAGCAGTTTCAGTGTACTAAAAAGTTGTGTGCGCCATTTTGCACCGAAACAAGTTACACGACTCCTCAACACCCCTAGAAACACCTCATTGCAATGGACCGATTTGCAACCTTTTGGCGCGAAAGAAGACATGTTCAGTTATTGATTTGAGAAAAAATATAGTTTAAATACAAATAGTCAGTTAAATAATCAAAATATCTGATTTTTTTATTTACAACCTTTTGGACCACAACGACTGTACTTTCTTATTTTTTTCAATGAAAATTCAAACGTTTTTATGTGTAAAGTAGTTGAAAAATGGAAGGGTTCACTAAGCCGTTTTTGAGCTACATTTTATGGAAAGGCTTGCGACTTGGTAAACTAAGAAAATCTGAATTTGTAAAAGTTTTACTCAGAGAACACATTATCATAAAATCAACATTGAACATGGGACCAATCATGCATCCTTGAAGTACTTTATTATGTTTGGTCAGTTACAAGCTCGACAACTTTATGTAACTGATCGGCATTTTGAAGTAATGCTCTTAGCCTATCGGCTACAGAGCAAGACTATGCTGAGGGTGGCTGGGTTAGATTCCCGGTGCCGGTCTAGGCAAATCTGGTGATGCAAATCGGTCCATTGGTTCAAAAGTTATGATGGTTTGAAATTATTGTTTGTTTGGAAAACGCTGCCGTCTACATATATAGCTATATATGTGGACGAAGTAGGGGGGAAGACGGCTTTGGCAGGTTTTGTTCTATTATTGGCAGGGGGGTTTTTGTCGACCAAATTTTATGAAATTTGGCCACAATATTCTTTGATATGCAAAGAACGTTTAGGCCAAATTTGAGCCTAGTCAGTCATAAAAAAAACCCCTGCCAATAATAGAACAAAACCTGCCAAAGCCGTCATTCCCCCTATCAGAAGAAACAATTTTTGGCTGTTACGCCTTATTTATTGGTCTAGATTACTCGATAACAGTCTTTTTAGATGTGGCTGTGTGCGACATCTGTCGGAGTTTCATGTAACTGTGAATTGACGATAGACACGGCTCTCCGCGGCATCAGGAATTCATATGTGGATCATATTGTCAGACTCCGTATCATCCTGTCATCCTGATCAACGAATTCCAAGAGTCCTTTTATTTGAATATCATACAAATCTGTGGGCGCCCTTAAACGCAAGGGGGTTCCGGACAAAATATTCGCCATCGTGGCAGCGCAGTATGAATCTTTTACCTACAGAATCCTGCATAACGGATCTTTGTCTGACCCTAGTCGCTGTAGTGATGCAGGAATGTATTCAATCTCGTGATAAACGAGATCACGGTGGGTGCGGTTTATCGTGTACTAAACCGTGAGCTGCTCTGGCAGCCTATTACTATAAGGTACCTAAACAACTGCGATTTGGCTGATGGCGTTTCTCTACTAGCGTAACGCCACTCTGATATGCATAGTAAACTGAACGACCTGGCCGAACACTTCTATACAACGGGTCATTACCATCAACAAAAACAAATCGATGGATGTTAACACATTAGAGAAGGTCGGAAACTTGAAATATTTTGATAGCCAGTTAGATTGACGTGGACACCGAAATTGACATAGAAGCACGGATCAAGAATGCTAGGACTGCTTTTCCGAGTATACGAAACACTTGGAGATCCAATCAGATTATTCAATATACCACATTCCGAATATTCAACTCTAACTTGATATCTTGGAAAACTTGGTGTATTTCAGCTGAGATCAGGCAAATAATGCGGGTTTTCATCAATCAACGTTTTATAATTCGGGCCTGCAAGCAAGCGCTGAACTGAAACCCGACAGGATATCGCAGCAGAGGCACACCCAGGTGCTGCTGCCGGTGTAGCCTTAATAAAGAAATAAATGCAGTCGTGTGAAGGTATATCATCTTTGTATACAGCATTAAATGATTAATTAATCAGAATTATTTCACTACCATTGATAAAACCACGTAGATTACCATGGGCCATGTACTTTGTTTTGTCGGTATTGATCCAATTTTCGTTTTTCCCTCTTGAAAAGCGCGATATCGTTGGACGCTCAATAGTGTATGCATCGGTGTGTTGACGGTATCTCCATCTGCGATTACGTTGGACGTCAATCAGCAATCATTACACATCATTTAGATCCTTCCAATGCTACAAAAAACATCCGTAATAATTTCGCAGGAAAACAATCCCAAGTAACAATTTTCATGCTTGTTAGATTTATTTAATTCTTATAGCGGATTTATGACAGCAGTCACCATGGCTAGTTACTCAGATTTATTGGCGATCTTATTGCCATCAATAAACCTCTAATAAATCTGCTCGAAAAGCTTCAAACGTCAAATGCCGACTGGTCTTGTTAGCAGCTTTAAGGTTGTAACGAAGAGCATAATAAGTCCAATTTTCAAAGCTTGATCAAAGCCATAATTTTGGGTCGTAATGTGGTCAAATGAATAACCCCAATAAGAATATTTACATTGCAAAGTGTTTATAACGGTATTCAATAAGAGCAACATTTTTCTGATCGAAATCTTGAATGGCCATATTGGAAATGGAGAACCATCTTCAAGTCAAAGTATTATTTTGTAGTCATCCTCATCATGATTTTCATCCACACTTTAGTTTGTTGTTATTTGTTTGTTTATTTGTTGCGGGCGGCTTGAAACGGATTTTTATATACTCTTATAAGAGGTTTATAGTGGTAATCTAGAGAGGGCCATTTGGACATATCTTACACTTATAGTGGCCATCAGAAGGTAATCCTGTAATAATGGGATTTATTGTCAGTTCTTGTAATTCCATCTTGAAAACCATTCCTAGAGCGGAATAAAACTTGAAATGTTACTTGGGAATGTTATAATTTGCTGTCTATATTTCATTAGAGGTGTGCGCCGGTCAGAAAATTATAGGCGATGGCGTTTGTCAAAATTCTGATCGGTGGCGGTGGCGTTTTCGCGTTTTTTACTACGTTTGTTTCCTAAACATTTTTTTCTGCCTTTTTTCGAGATATTTTAAAGCCATAAACGGGAGAATCTTTTGAATTCCGCCGGAAAAATCTAATGATCTAATCCAAAATATTCATTTTTAGATTTCCTAAGGAAGTTTAGAGAATTCTTTGATGTTTCCAAGGAAAATACAATAGAATTCCCACCCAAGGGGAATTGTTTGAAACTTCCGTGAAATATTCATCGAAATTTGCATGAGAAATTCTTTAGAATTTCCACGGGAAATTGTTTCAAATTTCTACAGGAGATTGTTTAGAATACTCACGGAAAGTTCCTCGGAATTTCTGTTCAATATTCTTCCAAATTTACACAGAAAGTTCTTCGGAATATCCGCGGGAAGCACTAAGGAGTTTTCATGAAAAACTTTCTGGAATTTTAAAATTTTCGTTGAAAACTGTTTGGTATTTCAATGATTCTTGTTTTCGGAATTTAGAAGAATTTTTATTTATTTCTACAGAGGATGTTTCGTATTGTTCATAAGAAATTCTACGGAAATTTCACGGGAAATTGTTAAAAAAGGAGAAGGGCTGTTTGGCCGAAAATCATTCGACGGAAAGCTATTTGTCCTAGTTTGTTTTGTCGATATGGTCCTATGACAGAATACGGTAAGACAAGACGGTCAAAAATGTCCACCCGTTTGGCCAAATAACATTTATAATCAAAAGGCATTTCTGCCAAACGACCATCTCAACCAGACGTCTTTTTCGGCCAAAGTTTTTTTGGCGCTTAAATAAAGTATTTTTTTGCACATGAACGATACTTTATCACTAAATTTTCTATTTTAAACTTTCAAAGAACCATTTTGACAAATGGTATTTTCAGTCAAATGAAGTTCTCGTCCAAATGACAAATTCGGCCGACCGACATTTTTTGTCGTTTTGGTTTTGGTCTAAAGGTTTGTTCTGACAAATGACATATTCGGCCAAACATCCTACGGCTTTGTACCTTCGGTCAAATGTCCCTTCGCGTCGTTTGGTCGAAAGCCATTTGTTTGAATGCCACTTGGCCAAATTACTCGTTAAGCCGAAGGTCATCTAGCCGAATTCAATTAGGTTAAATTGAACGTTTGTCGGAAACAGTGGTTAGGTCGGAAATGGTTTGACAGTAAATGTCATTTGACCAAAAGCGACATACTGCAGAGTTGTCTTATTCTTCTCTTTCGGTTGTACTGGTCATTTGCCCTAACTGGTTATGTGGGTGAAAAATGCCATTTGACATTTTGGTCCTTTGGCAGAAAGCGCCATTTGGCCCAAAAATTTTCTTTCTACAAAACAACTATTTCGGCATTTTCTGACCAATCCAGTCGACCGAATGTCCATTTCGTCCAAATGCCCTTTCTGTCAAACGACCATTTCGGCCAATAGAGCTATAGGACGTCCACTACTATTTGAGATATTTATATTTAAAGCGACTGAAGCAACCTGATGTCGTCACCACTGCAAACGCGCAGCATATCGCGACAGCGTTGCCTGAAGAGGGTGATCTCGATGAGGCCCTTCTGAAGGGCTGCTGGAATTCAGTTAAAGAATCCAATAAACGACCCAGCCGAAAGCAACCAGGGGCCTCATTGCGCATCTCCTTTCGACAGCTCTTTTGTATGCCAGTTTGCATGGTTTGCTTTTTCAAAAACGATTTTGGTAGCTTATAAAAGCAAAACGCGTTATAACTTATTCAGATTACGCCATTTATGAAAGTAAATATCATGATAAAGAGTAACTTGATGAAAATCCCCATACATCAAATTCTCTTTCTAATATTTGACACGATAATTAGCTCAATAAATGGCGTAATCTGAATAGGCTATTAGGTAGGAAAAACGTCCATTTGTCGTGAAAAGTATAAAATTCGTAAGAAATGTCATTAAACTTTGATAAATTTCAAGTCTACTACGCTGTCATGGCAAAATTTTCTGACTGAGGTCATTTGTATTATTTCAGCTTTGCTGCGTCGCATGCGCGAAAAACGCGAGTACTTTCAAACTTGGATTCCATGAGGATTGTCCTTAAAGCAAAACTTATTCTAATTTAAACAATAGAAGAAAAAACATTAATGCAACTAGTCTTGAGTTTACAATGGAATATTAGCTTAGATTGAACTAGTCTTGAGTATAAAATCCTTAGTCGAAGGTACATATTGCACTAGATCTTCATTTGACAAGATGAATTGGAACATCCGGAAGGAGGTTCCAGCAGGGCAATCAAGATCAGTGCTGGAAGCAGCTTTAGAAATACATGTTCCGAAGTTCGAAGCAGTTGTGATGATAGCAGGATCAGATATCGGGCCTGTTATCTGGAAGGTATAGGCAGGGATGATAGCCAGTGCTCGAGTTGAGACCCCGACGACTATTGACTTGAATTATCTCGGTACAAAGTTTATCGGTCATTAGCATATGCTATCGCATGTGATCAAATTATGTATTTTTCATTCTTAGCTCATAGAAGAATATTGTCACCATCTTGGGGCTTGCAAATACATACGTTGGTAAATTAATTCAATTTAATACAAAGTCTTAATAACAATTATTGTTCGACCCTCATCTTCAAAATAATATACAAAGTACATGCCTATGCAATTTGCCGCCGACACCTTCCCTGACAGGTGGTCTGGCCGGCCATTCTCGGTCGGCTGGACGTACTTAAAGGGCTGTCGATTGGAGGGCGCTGAACGGTATGATGGTTTCTGCTGCATATCCATGTACATGCGATTGAGAATGAATAATTTCTTAGTTCATTCATAATGCTACGACACTTCAGCAGCGGACGTACACATGCAGCCCATTTATGAACGACAAAATAGAAGAAGCTTCACCATCATTGACGGCATGATGGGACGACGAACCCCGACAACGGAGAACCGTTACAAAAAAGTAGGTTATCGATTGTTTCGCCGGCGATGATTTGTTGCTTATTCGAAATGTCAACTGAGTTGGTGGACTTTTGTGGATGGTTTGTTGTAAATTAAATAAACGAAGTGTCACTACTTTGAATTTAAGACTTTGTTGCATTATTGATACTTGTTTACGATGAAATGTTAATTAATGTCCTGGTCTATGTGTTGATGGGTATTGACGTTAGAGTCCGGGCTGTAAGAGTCATGTTACTGACCTTGGTAAATAAATAGGCAGATGGAAAATGTAGTAAAAAAAAACAAAATAGTACTGGTAGGTTACAGGGAGAAATACTTATATCAAAGATTATTATATTCAAAGATATAGCTACTTTATATGCGTTCCCACATAATCACACTATATTTTTCAAAATATTGTATTGATGCTAAACAATAATTCGCGGAACGCTGCTAAAATGATCATATTGGATGAGATCATACAGCTTTCTCTTAAACTAAACAAATCGGTACCGAGATGTACGGAAGCGTTCGACCGTGACACCCATATTAATTGTTTCTTACTTGTGCCAATATGCGCCAAAAGCATCCTTACGACCACAAATGCCATCACCACAACGTGCAATTCCGGAGATCTGAAGCATCAAAACGAGTGAAAGAAATTTAACCCAACCGCAAACCGATCGATGCCATGCGTAACGCGTGATTTGAATAAAAATTTTGCCATGACTTCAATTCCGTTTAGCTAAAGTTACCGGTTGAACGCCTTGTATAAGAAACAAGGAATTTACGATATTTTCTGCTAGCACATCATCGTATAGAAAATCAATATGTTATAACCCAACGAAATGAAGGCTAGAGAGATTTACAGAATGTATACAGAACTAGTGACTTAAAAACCCAGAATGGAGCTTTCGAGCTCGTAAAGGCTAATTATTAACAGAAACCTACCTGAATGCCGACATTAGTGTTATTTACGGCAAAACAATCATTGTGATTGGTGCGCTACATAATATGATATGGGAATGGCAACGTTTGTGTTTGAACAACCAAATCTCTCCAATAGTCGTTAAATTTCTTCATATTGCTGGAAGCGACCATCGAAATACAATCACATGTAATTATCACTAGAAGATCCCTTTACAATAGGTAGCATTTGCAAACAACACTGGGCTGAGAGTAATATGGGAAAATGTCTGTTAAACTATTTGTGGCAATGAAACAGCTGTGCCGCGTTACGATTCAACTGCAATGTACATGGTGCGTAAAATGTCTGCAATGCACATAGTCCGTTGTACTTGTTGCAATAGTCCGATTTCACGACTTAGGAAGCATCTGATGATTGAATGGGAAGTAGAACTTAAACATCAAGTGGTTCAGTTGGTTAATGGAAGGAAATAATTATCTTTTACATGCAATCAAGCTTGCAATTGTTTAAGTTAGGCGGGTTTTATTATGCAGATTTTATGTCAGCTGTCGTATCTCTTAAGTACATAACTGCTGCAGATCTTGCAAGTTCTACTGTAGTTAAAATAAGAACGCCGAATGAGAAACTAATAGGGTGGGTGTACCAATCGTCGCCATACATAAGAACACCTGTTTTTTAAAAATAAGTGAAAGGCATGCGGGTCGACTTTATATACATGTATCAAGCCAAAGGTTTTATTGAATTTGACATTAGCACATGCGGAGAGGGGTTTTCCATATATGATTCTTCTCTTCTCGTTTCAGAGAGCGAGCAATGGCGCTTAAACCTAGGCTTATTAGCCAGGGCAAGTCTAATACCTTGTCCCATCCCAGGAAGTTAAACATCTAGAAAAACGAAGTGACATAAATTTCTTAGCATGGTCACTCCCAACATTTGAATAAACTTACCATATCATTTGCTTATGATGATATTCCAAAAATAAATTCCCTACCAACCATCCAACTATTTGACATATAGGGTGTCAGTAAGTCGCTGGCCTCTCGTTAAGTAGATGTCATGTCATCATTTCCTTACCTTTCCTAGTAACGGTAAGATGAACGTGGCCGGCAATGGTAGCTTTCAAGCTTTATCAATTTGGACCTCCAATCGGGTTGCTATTAACTCCCAAAAAGTAATCGACAAGCAGTTGGAGTTAGAAGTTAAAGAATATACATGAGAGCTATCAGTATGCAATCTACGAAATTCTCCGTTACAACGCTACGCAACGCAACGCAACGCAATGTATCAAGCCAAAGGTTTTACTTCCTGCTCCTGAGAACAGCTGTGAAAACCACAATAATTTTATTTATTATCCTCAAAATTGATTAATCCATAATAGGAACGCATGCACCAGTTGTGGCACTATTCTTAATTTTGGTTCCTTATTTGGCAAATCCCATTGTTTTCTTATGGGATTGGCCAAATAGGGACCACTAGTGTGACAACTGATGCAAAGGACAAGCAAAATCAATTTTTACAATTATGCTTTGCTTATTTAGAAGGAGTTCAACGGTGTTATCGTATCATATGAATATGCTTTATCGATCTGAACTTGTTTTGTGGTGATTTGATTGGCCATTTCGCATTTAAAGCACTAGTGCGACAACTGGTGCTATAGCCACGACTGGTACATCTTGCCTAATTTGAAATTTGAATTTTCAAAATGTAATTTCACATTTTCATATTGGGGGTTTACCCCCATCGCTAAACACCTCCCAATACCGGTGCTTTTTGAAACGCCGTGCAAGTGGCGTCTAATGTAGTACAAAAGCTATTCAAAAGTACTTTACGTGCAAGGAATATAAGATCCTCATGTTGTAAACTTGGTACAAAATTTGGGATTGAGAAAAAATACTCAAATTTTTGTTGTTTCTCCTTACTTACTAATATTTGCCATATTTTAGAGGACGATTATGGTTTGTTCAAATCATAATGTAACTGTGGTACAAGATCAATTTTGTTCTTTTGTAGCTATCCCCAGATCCAGATAGTGAGATTTTTCACGTGACCAAATAGCCATTCTTTACACTCGTTTTGTAAAACTTACTTCAATTCAATTGTTTTATCTTATCGAAGTATCAGAAAGTCACAGACATGAGCAGAAAGAAAAGTTGAAGATAACTAGGTTATAATTAAGCAAACAATAATAAAATAGCTATGTTCCGCTAGACATGACCAAGAAAAACTATAACATTGTTACCATAACTATTTTATGGATTTATGGAACCCGTCGTTTTATGGAACACGGGATGTTTTTGACTTTTTTATGGATAATCTTTGCACATTTAACGGTACAATGTAAGGGCTGCAAAACAGTTCTTACTATTCTATATGGATTCAACGGCACGCCAACGAAACGGTTGGTTTGATTAGGAGTGGCAGCGAGTGACGGACGAGAAAATACTGCTAGGAGTCGGATGCTAGTGCCTCGTACCCGTTACAATAGAGAACCATACAGTACACCCAGGTTTTTTTTACACGGTTTGGTTTTAGTCGTTTAAGACCTTCAGCGTCAATGAAACAATAAGTTAACCCCACGAAAAAATTCACAAAAAATCAAAGAAAATTCAGGGGGTATTTAAAAAGCTGTGAAAGCTTACACACTTAAAATAAATCGCCGAATTCGGTAAAATTTTACCGAAATCTCAACAGCAGAACTGTTCGGTAAATAATTTAACTGATTTCCGGTGATTTTGACAGTTGAGCAATGGAAAAAATTACAAAAAATCTGTAAAATGTATTACCGAACAGATCTGCTGTTGAGATTTCGGTAAAATTTACCGAATACGGTGAAATGAGTTAAGTGTGTAGGTTGACCGAGAAATTAATGAATTTCAACCGTGTAAAAAAAAACCTGGGTGTATACTAAATTAATGATTTCGTGTGTGTTACTTCTACGTGAAGTTAAACGATTTACAATGATATGGAAATGCTAATATCATCTTCCAAACTTGGACGTACATGTTCATGATAGAATTAGAGGCGAAAGTATAGAATTGATAGTTCCGTTAGGATACGGCAGGCATGAAGAATGTTTTATAGAAGTCGATTTGAAAGCGAGCGGAGGGCAATATTTGTGATGGCACATATCACACGACCTTCCTTCTGCCAAGCTCCCGTATGAAGGGGGAGGGAAGAATATCAGTGTGGAAGCTGATATATCTCCACTGGCAAAAGGAAGGTGGTTTGACTTGCTCATATGCGATGGCCATGATTTTTGAGGTGCGAGCAATTTTAAATTAAAATTCGGGATAATTTTATCTATTTATAGTTTTGAAAATAACAAAGATATATTTATGTATTGGTCGAATCTATGACAAAAGGTCGAAAGACAAAAGGTCTAAAGTCAAAAAGTCGAAAAGACAAAAGGTCGAAAGGACAAAACGTCGAAAGGGACAGAAGGTCGAAAGGACAAAAGGTCGAAAGGCACAGAAGGTCGAAATGGACAAAATGTCGAAAAGAACAAAAGTTTATAGTTTTGAAAATAACAAAGATATATTTATGTATTGGTCGAATCTATGGCAAAAGGTCGAAAGACAAAAGGTCGAAAGTCAAAAAGTCGAAAAGACAAAAGGTCGAAAGTCAAAAAGTCGAAAAGACAAAAGGTCGAAAGGACAAAACGTCGAAAGGGACAGAAGGTCGAAAGGACAAAAGGTCGAAAGGCACAGAAGATCGAAAAGGACAAAATGTCGAAAAGGACAAAAGTTTAGGGGTCGTTCAACAATGATGTCACAGGTTTTAGGGGGGGAGCGGGTCTAAGATTTTGTGACACTGAATATACTAGGTATACAAAAAAGCGTGACAGAGGGGGGAGGGGGGGTCTAGAAATCTCAAAAAGTAGTAGACGTCATATTTGAATCGTCCCTTATAGTTTTGAAAATAACAAAGATATATTTATGTATTGTATGAATCTATGACAAAGGTCGAAAGACAAAAGATCGAAAGGAGAAAAGGTCGAAAGACAAAAAGTCGAAAAGACAAAAGGTTGAAAGGGACAGAAGGCCGAAAGGACAAAAGGTCGAAAGGCACAAAAGGTCGAAAAGGACGAAATGTCGAAAAGGACAAAAGGTCGAAAAGGACAAAAGGTTGAAAAGGACAAAAGGTTGGTCAAGAACAAGTTGATAACAAGTTGGGTGTATTCCAAAAGAATTTACGAAATGCATTTAACTTCAAGCAGAAATAACACACTCATCACATCAATCAAAGTTGAAGAATGAGCTATTTTCAAAGAAGGAGTAATTACCATGAAGCAATATTATGCATATCTAGATAACTCTGTTAGAGTTAAAAAAAAGATTGTTGATCTAGGAAATGAATGTTTTTTAAACTATTTTTATCAATTAAATAAAATTCATTCAATGAGTGCAAATAATAGATGAATATCTAGGTTTTCTGAATGTCACTTCGATCTGTCAAAATAGTGCACTTTGCAGCCACGCAGGCGCACGCATTGAAAATACACCGGCGTGTAATATACGGCGGTATATTTGAGAGCCATTTAGAGAGAACGAAGTGACATTTAAAAAACTCAACATCCATCTCTTAGTTGTACTCACTGAATGAGTTTCATTCAATTGCTAAAAATGGTGAAAAATAAAAGAGTTTTTCCTAACTGTGTAGGGCATCTCTGGTGCTAGATTGACTCTCTCCGTTTCAGTTCCTTGTCCATTTCGACCTTTTGTCCCTTGCGACCTTTTGATCTTATTGATCTTTTGTTTCTTTCGACCTTTTGTCCCGTTCGACGTTCTATCCTTTCGACCTTTTGTCCCTTTCGACCTTTTGTCCTTTTCGACCATTCGTCCCTTCGACCTTTTGTCTTTCGACGTTTTGTCCTTTCGACCTTTTGTCTTTCGACCTTTTGTCCCTAACCCGTATTGGTCATCCTGTTTTGGTATCATAGCTGTATCAGCCACAAAAAGAAATCCTCTTGGAAACATCATGGTTGACGTATTTAATACTTACTTGATGGGCTACAGCTCTCTCAGAGATGAACCTACGCCGAATGGAGTATCCTTCTCCACTGAACTCGATCCTGGGCCAATCGCTTCAAGTCGCCCTGAACATTGAGCGCCCTCAGGTCCTCTTCAACTGCAAAAAGCCATCGTGCACGCGGCCTTCCACGAAGCCTGTGGCCTCTTCCGAGTTCTCTACTAAATATTATTTTCGCTTGACGTTCTTCCGGCATACGAACAACGTGACCAGCCTACCGTAGTCTGCCGTGTTGTATAAGCTTAATAATATCCAGCCCTTTATACACCTGGTACTATTCGTGATTCATGCGACGCCGTCAGATACCGTTCTCCTATTTACCACCGAGTATTGTCCGCAGCACCTTACGCTCAAACACTCCGAAAGCTCTCCGATCAGCCTCCTTTAACGTCCATGTCTCATGGCCGTATAAAGCCACCGAAAGAATCAGAGTAGTATACAGCGTTTTATTGTGTGGCTTTCTCAGTCTAATTTAGTCAAAACGATTCGTTTTGTTTTGCCCGACGTTTCGGCCTGTATTTTTGGCCTTTTTCAAGGGTGAACTAAAATAAGAACATGGACTTTAGGAGGTACACAACATAATACATAAAACATAGTAAAATATAACCTACACAGTCTACCGTTTTTCGTTATTAAGTTTGCCGTTTTTCACATAGCCCACCACATCATCGCCGCCCAGTCCACCTTTTCTGATCATTCCGACACATACCCCATCAATAGATCCATGCGACGTAAACACCAGCCAAACTCCAAGATCTCAACCATCCAGTCCACCAAACGAAGCCAATCCAAACAGCCAAGAAACCACCTATAGATCCATGCTCAACATTCCTTTTCTGACGACGACCATCTCCAACATCCTGAAAAAAAGACTTCAAAAACATAAAAATAGCCAGACGAAATTTCAAAACAACAAAATCCCTGCTGAAACCAGTTAAAGATCCAGTGCTTCCATATGACCAACACAACGTCGTATACAACGTTCCATGTAACGATTGCGATCAAGTTTATATTGGTATGACCACCAACAATTTAAAAAAACGTATCAGTGGACACAGATCCGACATAAACAAGATTAGCAAAAGCCCAGAAAATAACATACACGCCAAAACAGCCCTCATCCAACATATGATAAACAATCAACACACCTTTAATCTAGACAACACACAAATAATAGATCGTACATTTCGACAAACAGCCCTACCAATATTAGAAATGTGTCATATTCAAAACACACCTAATACAGTAAACTACCGTACTGATGTGGAGGGTCTGAATATAACATACGCAGGTATACTCCACACCGTTAAAGCCAATTCCTCTCGCAGAGAAATTGCTCACCACCACACTAGATCAGAAAGTGTAAATGAGTCTGAACAGATGAGAATTTTATAGCATCCGACACCACCATCTCTAAACCAACCATTGAACATTGTCTATTCCTGTCTATTATTGTAGTGCAAGTCGTGTGCAATAGCAGTGTCTACCAAAGTCCCTACGCTCACACTAAATGTTTAAACTGTAAGACAATTTTTATGTGAATTATGTTATGGCCGTATTATGTTTTTATGTGTTACAATTTGTAGGATTACGAGAAGCCCTCCCTATGTGAAAAACGGCAAACTTAATAACGAAAAACGGTAGACTGTGTAGGTTATATTTTACTATGTTTTATGTATTATGTTGTGTACCTCCTAAAGTCCATGTTCTTATTTTAGTTCACCCTTGAAAAAGGCCAAAAATACAGGCCGAAACGTCGGGCAAAACAAAACGAATCGTTTTGACTAAATTAGACTGAGAAAGCCACACAATAAAACACCAAATCTTCCAGTCGTATTTCTTTTGTGTAGTATACAGCGCGAGTTTTGTTTTCGTTTGCAGACTACGGGACTTAAGCTGGTTACGAAGTCCGTAATAAGCCCTATTTGCAGCTGCAATACGCCTTTTCACCTCGCGGGTAACATCATTATCTCACGTCACTAATGTTCCAAGATACACTAATTCTTCCACCACGTTAAATTTTTCACCATCCAGCACCATTTCGCTACCACCACCACTAATGAACCCACGTTGATTGCCAGCGACCATGTACTTCGTTTTGCTGGTATTGATCGTGAGTCCAATCCTCACTGTCTCCCTCTTAAAAGGCACAAAAGCCTCTTCCACGGCACGGCGATTAATTTCGATAATATCGATATCGTCCGCAAATCTCAGGAGCATATGCGATTTTGTGATAATGGTACCGCTTCTTTGCACACCAGCTCTCCTAATCGCTTCCTCGAGCGCTATATTGAACAGTAGATTCATGAGTGCATCACCCTGCTTTAATCCATCTAAGGTAACAAATGACGTCGATATTTCATCCGCAACCCTTACACTTGATTTCGATCCGTCCAACGTTATACGAATCAGCCGTATCATTTTCGCCGGAAAACCATGTTCAAGCATAATTTGCCATAATTCATTCCGTTTCACTGAATCGTACGCCGCCTTGAAATCAATAAACAGATGATCTGTCTGCAAGTTGTACTCCCGGAATTTATCAAGGATTTGTCTCAGGGTAAACATTTGATCCGTCGTTGATCGGCCCTCACGAAAACCTGCTTGGTATTCACCGACGAAGGACTCTTCAAGCGGTCTCAATCTGTTGAACAGAATACGGGACATAATTTTGTACGCCGAATTAAGGAGGGTTATTCCTCGATAATTGGCGCACTTTCTGTGCCCTTTCTTAAATAGAGGGCAAATGAGGCCGTCCAACCAGCTAGCAGGCAGCAGGTGCAGAGCTTCATAAAGCTGCTCACTGCCGTGTTTGAGAAGTTCAGCCGGGAGCTGGTCCTTCCCCGCAGCCTTATTGTTTTTCAGCTCTTTAACAGCTTTTTTAACCTCATCTAGTGTAGGTGACTCCACAGCTTGTCCATCGTCGCTAATATTTATTCTGTTCACCGATGCACCGTCACTTCCTCCATTCAACAAAGTCTCGAAGTGTTGCTTCCACCTGGCAGCCACTTCAGTTTTATCTGTCAGCAAATTCCCTTGTTGGTCGTTGCACATGACGGGAGATGGCGCTGTCTTTCTCCGCACGCCATTGACAGACTCATAAAACCTCCGCATATCGTTCTGCTCCATTTTTTCCTGCGCCTCACTAATAACTTGTTCTTCGTACTCTTTTTTCTTCCTGCGGTGGGTTCGTTTTTCGGCTTCTCTTGCTTCCTTGTACCGATCTCTATTCGATCGGGTACCCGACACCAACATCCGGCTTCTGGCAACGTTTTTCTCGTCTGTCACTCTCTGACACTCCACATCGAACCAACCCGTCCTGGGTCGTATTTAATATGACCATTTTTTCAATGGAGTGGATTACTTGCAGATAATTCACGATCAGCATGACAACTATGTTGATAAAGCAAACATTCCTCTGTCACTGTTACTCTATTCGAGAACCAAAATACCAAAAATATTTCATTTTCACACGACTGTTTCTACATTAGCCTATAAATAATTGTCAGAATTTGAAAATAAACCATTTTGGCCTTTAATTAGACTTACAGGAACCTAAACATGCGCAGCTCATAAAAAATCGATATTTTGGAAATTTTCATGAAAAAATAATTGCTTTCAATGATGTTTTTGAATAACTTATTAAATTGTTTGTCAAGTCCATCTTACATCGTATAAATGTATGCCTGCTACATCGAGAAATATGCGAAACAAAAAGTGGGGATTATGTGTGTCCAGTTTCCCCTACTAAACGATCGACTTCAATTCCAGAACTGATACGAAAATTTTTACTTCAGATTTGGGTTGTTGGAAACAGGAATAGAAAATCATGTGGTAAATAAGAAATTTACCATGAAATTCATTATGTATAATCACATTTAGTGTTGGTAGAATCATGCTCAAATCTTACTCACCGAAGCCTGATGTACGAGCTGACTTACTTGCGATTCTGCATGGAGAGCATCGCGCATGAGTTTTTCACGCAGAATCGCATCGTTTCGCTCATTCGCTGAAAAATGATTTCGCTCCAAAAAGTGTCAATACTGAATAGAAGCGTATTTTATGTTTACGTATGGATTTGTTATCCTTTGTTTTAAGCAAAGAAAGTTATTCCGATGAATTTTACGAAGTAGAACACGCAATGATGCAAATCTGGTCTAGGAGAAGACGCCAAAAGTATCCTTAACGGATAACACGAATAAGGGTGAGATAATTCTAGTCCTGTAGCAGAATGCTGCCCAGAAGAGCTTCTAAAAAGTTGAATGACGAGATTTCCTACACAGCAAAAAAAATGTTAATATCCCATGACGTAACATTGGTCAATGTACTTAAAAAACCTATGTAATCGCCGATTTGATGTATTTTCAAGTCAATTCGATGTATTATTACATAACTGAATGTAAAATCTAACGGACAAAATATTTTTTCGGTTGCGCGCAAAGTACGTAACATTACCTCGCTAAATCGGTAATTTCTTACACATAAAATGATGCACATCATGTCAGTTGGAAAAAAAGCGTAATATTACATACTTATGTTGTATATTATGTTAAATCAACGTGAAATTGCAGAACATTGCAGGAATCGCACTCATTTTAAGTGTTCATATTTAATGGAGTTCAAATATAATTGCGGGAATCGAGTGTTTGGTCAGTTCAGGATGAATTAAATTAGGTTCAGGATGAAAGGTAAGTTTCCGATCGGCAGGAGGTTTATTGCAATGTTGAAATGTTATTGTTGCAGTCATTGCCGAATTTTACGCACAAGTGTCCAGCCAACGAGTATTCCGGAGTTTATCGTGTCACTGTTCAATTTTTGGTGTTTTCGGCCTCAAGCAAAACGGGGGAGAAGTGGTGCGACTGAACGGCTGCTAACAGGAAATGGAAAATTCTAACGCTACCCGGTAAAATGACGAAAAAGTGATTATTTCTAATACAGACCCTGTTCGATTTTGGCAACATTTTTTTGTATTATTTTTTATTTTGGTAAGGCGTAAGGTGCCTGCCAGAGAAGACACGTCTACGTGACGCCGCGCGAAAACGGCACGCAAAGGAGTAACAGTCAATAATAAGGAGCTGTCAAATCGTATGGACGCTTCGCTTCGCACTTCGCGTCTACTCTGGTCGCACCCTAAATCTCATAATCTTCGTAAGGAAAAAGAGTTAGAGCCCTGAACCGCCGTAAAAACAAAATCATGAAAAAAAAATCTAAATTTTAATTTTTAATTTTGAAATTTTTAATTTTTAATTTTCAAGCTTTAAATTAAAAATTTTAATTTTTGATTTTGAATTTTTACTTTTTTATTTTTTATTTCTAAATTTATAATTTTTAACTATAAATTTTTAATTTTCAATTTTTAATTATTTATTATTAATTTTTAATTTTTTATTTATACTTTTAGTTTTTAATTTTCAATTTATAATTATTAGTTTACAATGTAAAATTTATAATTTCTAATTTTTAATTTATAATGTACAATTTCTAATTTCTAATTTTTTATTTCTAATTTTTCAATTCAAATTTCTAATTTTTTATTTCTAATTTCTAATTTCTAATTTCTAATTTCTAATTTCTAATTTCTAATTTCTAATTTCTAATTTCTAATTTCTAATTTCTAATTTCTAATTTCTAATTTCTAATTTCTAATTTCTAATTTCTAATTTCTAATTTCTAATTTCTAATTTCTAATTTCTAATTTCTAATTTCTAATTTATAATTTATAATTTATAATTTATAATTTATAATTTATAATTTATAATTTATAATTTATAATTTATAATTTATAATTTATAATTTATAATTTATAATTTATAATTTTTAATTTTTAATTTTTAATTTTTAATTTTTAATTTTTAATTTTTAATTTTTATTTTTTGATTTTAAATTTATAATTTATAATTTATAATTTAGAAACTTCAGGAGGAATTCCTTGAGAAACTTCCGGAGGAATTCCTGGAGAAACTTCTGGAGGATTTCCTGGAGAAACTTCCGGAGGAATTCCTGGAGAAACTTCCGGAACATTACCTGGAGAAACTTCCGGAGGAATTCCTGGAGAAAGTTCTGGAGGAACTTCCGGAGGAATTCTTGGAGGAACTTCCGGGAGAATTCGTGGAGGAACTTCCGGAGGAATTCCTGGAGTAACTTCCGGAGGAATTCCTGAAGGAAGTTCCGGAGGAATTCCTGGAAGAACTTCCGGAGGAATTCCTGGAGGAACTTCCGGAGGAATTTCTGGAGAAACTTCTGGAGGAACTTCCGCAGGAACTCTTGAAGGAACTTCCGGGAGAATTCGTGGATGAACTTCCGGAGGAATTCCTTGAGTAACTTCCGGAGGAATTCCTAAAGGAACTTCCGGAGGAATTCCTGGAGGAACTTCCGGAGGAATTCCTGGAGGAACTTCCGGAGGAATTCCTGGAAAAACTTCCGGAGGAATTCCTGGAGGAACTTCCGGAGGAATTCCTGGAGGAACTTCCGGAGGAATTCCTGGAGGAATTCCTGGAGGAACTTCCGGAGGAATTCCTGGAGGAACTTCCGGAGGAATTCCTGGAGGCACTTCCGGAAGAATTCCTGGAGGAACTTTCGGAGGAATTCCTGGAGGAGCTTCCGGAGGAATTCCGGGAGGAACTTCCGGAGGAATTCCTGGAGGAACTTCCGGAGGAATTCCTGGAGGAACTTCCGGAGGAATTCCTGGAGGAACTTCCGGAGGAATTCCTGGAGGAACTTTCGGATGAATTCCTGGAGGAACTTCCGGAGGAATTCCTGGAGGAACTTCCGGAGGAATTCCTGGAGGAAGTTCCGGAGGAAGTTCCGGAGGAATTCCTGGAGGAAGTTCCGGAGGAATTTCTGGAGGAAGTTCCGGAGGAAGTTCCGGAGGAATTTCTGGAGGAAGTTCCGGAGGAATTCCTGGACGAACTTCCGGAGGAATTCCTGGAGGAACTTCCGGAGGAATTCCTGGAGGAACTTCCGGAGGAATTCCTGGAGGAACTTCCGGAGGAATTCCTAGAGGAACTTCCGGAGGAATTCTTAGAGGAATTTCCCGAGGAAGTCCTAGAGGAACTTCCGGAGGAATTCCTAGAGAAACTTCCGGAGAAATTCCTAGAGGAACTTCCCGAGGAATTTTTGGAGGAACTTCCGGAGGAATTTTTGGAGGAACTTCCGGAGGAAATCCTGGTGGAACTTCCAGAGAAAATCCTGGTGGAACTTCCGGAGGAATTCCTAGTGGAACTTCCGGAGGAATTCTTGAAGGAACTTCCAGAGGAATATCTGGAGGAACTTCCGGAGGAGTTCCTAGAGGAACTTTCGGAGGTATTCCTGGAGGAATTTCCTGCGGAATTCCTGGAGGAATCTCCTGAGGGATTTCTGGAGGAATTTCCGAAGGAGTTCCTGGAGGAATTCCTGGATGAACTTTCGGAGGAATTCCTGGAGGAACTCACGTAGCAGCTTTTGGAGGAATTCCTGGAAGAATTTCCGAGGGAATTTTTGAAGGAAATTATGCGAGAATTGCAGGAGGATTCTCCAGAGAATTTAGTGGAAGGGTTTCCAAATAATATCTGGATGAGTTTCCAGACAATCTTCTGGAGAAACTTCCTGAGGTATGCCTGGGAAATTTTCCGAAGAATTTTTTGGAAGAACTTACAAAGCTATTTCCGGAGGACTTCCTGAAAAAACTTCCGAACAAATTGCCCCGCCTTTATTGCCGATAACCAACGACGCTGCCATGTCACCACCGATAAAATTTAATAAATAAATAATAATTTTAAAAAAATATATTGACTTATATAAATTGAATTACATATATATACATACATAAAAATAAATAAAAATTTAACATAAAAATTGAAAATTAAAAATTAAAATTTAAAAACAAATAGTTTAACATTAAAAAATTAAAAAAATATTTAAAAAAATCAACTGTAAATTTTTAATTTAAAGATTCAAGTATTTGTACATACCATAAAATACGTTTTGAATTCCTCGTAATCCGGGGTATCATTGATCAATTTTTTCAATGTTTTGTAAATATTTCCTCCGTAAATTAAATGATTGCTTTTTTCATATTTTTAAAACGAGTACTGCTACGTGTAGAACGTTTGAGGCTATTGTTCTTGATTATTTGATAATTATAAAATTGTTTTAAAAATCTGTTTTGTCTAGTTTTTCGAATTTCCAATTTGGGGTAACTTTGATCATCAATCATTTCACTTTGTTACGTCTATAAAGCAAGCGTTTGTAAACGCCTTAAGGTAGGCAATTACTTTTGAAATCCTTATACTGAGGCGAAGCGTATTGATTGTTTCGAGTAAGGCATCATGACCGCTAGGTGAATTATCTGGTTTTTCAACAATAAAAATCAAAATTTTGAAACAAAAATATGGATAAACAAAGAAAATAAGATTACTTATCACCCAATTGTAGGTACGATCTCAATTTTTTGTTATTATGCTTGTTTTGAGTGCTTTTTGGCAGCTTACTGTGAGTTAACAAAATGATGTTGATTTTATTTTTCAAACTATGGCAAAAATTAAATGCAAATTCTAGTGGAGATTATATTATTCGGTAGCAAATTTAGTCAAGATTAAAATACCTAACTCATAATAAGTAATCGTAATAACAGAAAGTAATACTTTATTCATCTTTTGAAAATGGTTCAACTGATCAATGTTACCCCGCTGATCAATGTTCCCCCGGATTACGGTACCCCTAACCCCGCTGCCGAAAGCGGGATTCTTCCTGACCTGGTTTTACGTTGTTTTTAGTTACATCAAAAATATTACGTCGAAAATGAGTTACACTGCTTTAATTTGAAAATAAAATATCAAGTACGTCAACTTTTTGTTACGTCAATCAGATGTAATAAAACATTATATTGACGACGGCGATGATGTGCATCTAATCTGATGTGATATTACTTTTTATTTTTTACTGTGTATGCTCTATGTGGATGTGATCCAATGTAAGGTTTTGGAAGAGATAACCGAAGGCGGATCTAATTGGAGATAAACATGAAGTCGAGATCCAAGACACTGTGATTCGGATATACAAAAGCTATGCGGACCATATGCGGCTTCATTCCAGGAAATTTTGACGAAATGCTGGATAATGCTATGTTGAAAGTGGAATGGTAGGTATCTCAGATCTGCAAAAATCAACGGTGTGTATTTCTGCAGATGCTATGCCCCTACAATGTGGTGGATAGAACAGTGTAGCGATGCCTTGGATACTATTGTAGAAAAGGTAATCGGCTTAGACCCAGTGAGTATTTCGGGCAACTTTGACACACAGGTCGCACATCGACGAGGTATTTTGTTGTATCGAATTGATGGATAAAAGGTTCCTAATGAAGAAACGACGCAGGATATACTTTCTGAAGCCATCAAGCTGTTATCGATTAAACTTTAATTAGTACAAAAAACGTATAAAAACGGTCTCACTTTTTATTGTATACTTAATGCTACTTAAATCTATTTATATCACAATTTTACACCCATATTTACACGCTGGTAACGCAACCCTCTCTGACTATTTTAGTTGTATGGACAATTCATTGCTTGATCCATATGAACACAATATCCTCCGGTGGCTCTGAAATTTGCATTTAATATCAATGTCGCATTCAGAAAAATCCGAAATTATTCATCAATACTCACTCATCTGGTGTATCCTGCCCAATATGGTAATGTTTCATCCTACCTCGTATTCGATTTGAATACCGCAAAGGAGCAAATGGTATCCGATTATTCCGAACACACCCCGTAGGGCACTGGAAAGCTATCGTTGGTTCCCCCGACAACACTGCATTGGCTAGATAGCACACGCTGAGGAAATGACTGCATCGAGCTCGTTCTG
This sequence comes from Armigeres subalbatus, assembly GCF_024139115.2. Taxonomy (NCBI): domain Eukaryota; kingdom Metazoa; phylum Arthropoda; class Insecta; order Diptera; family Culicidae; genus Armigeres; species Armigeres subalbatus. Next base: position 395,403,648 of record NC_085140.1, on the reverse strand, counting down.
AAGGATTACTCGTCATTGCATTATATAATCTTCAAAATCTTATAAAACAAAACTTACTGATGGAGTTGCCCGTGCAATACGGTTGCGTCTGGCCACCGTTAACGCAGAAGTCGATCGTTCCGGTGAACGCACTTTGTCCCAGGAAACCGGCATTGGTGTGAATAATTTGCACCACCTTGGCATCGTCTTTCGTCAACCGGAACCGATTCGAGGCATGCTTCTCTATGAGTGGTCTTGCTGGATCTAAACCTGGACATGGAATTCAAGAAAAACAGAGTCATCACAGATATATCAACCTAAATGATTGATTCCAACTTAATTGTGCTTCTACAAACAAACAATTATGCCGTTCATTGTTGCATTGTAAATAACAATTATAATCCACTCGAACTGTCAATCAAACAGACCGTCCAGAAGAAGGAAACCAATCATAACCGTGTTAGTACTCACCTATGATTTTGTACTGCCGTTTTGTTAAATGGTGGGACATCATGCCGCAGATATGAGCTCCGAGTGAATGGCCAACGCACGTGATCTGCTTGCTGTGGCTCCCGGTAAAGGTAATGAATGAGTACAGCTGTGAATATGCAACTATTTAGCCAACAATTGATATCAATGAATCGACTGCTTTGAGCGTGCTTACAGCGGCACACTAGGAGTTAACTTTCTGAAATCAGTATGGCGAAAGGCATCTAAGGTTCGATTTCTCAAAATTAAGCACTTTCATCAACAAAATATTTGGTAGGCGTAGTAGCGGACACCATCCCTCATAACCGATACCAAATAGTTTTTCATTAAAAGTTCCTAATTTTGAGAAAACCAGCGTTAGATGTCTTTCGCCATACAAATTTCTGGTGGTTAACTCTTGCTGGCTATTTTGTACATATACTATAGCGCCTGGATGTGGCTGCGGCGAGTAGAAAATCAGCCACTGCCAATAATTCATTGAACCGTGATTATGACGCCGCAACGACAAGCAGACGGTCTCTCATGCTAACGCATTATGTACTACGAGTAAGGTGATTTATAAAGGTAAGCATAACTACCTGGGCTGTGCATTGTGAGACTAGCTTCGTGTTGGACAGCGACGAGAGATAGCATGGGTACTGCGAGATCCGCTCCCAATCTACGGCGAACACGTTATACTTGCGCGAGAGGTAAGCTTTCCGATGGTGAATTTTGTTGGATTTGTGAGAGCAAAACGATAGGAATCCATTAGGTGTTTGTGGTGAATACATTGGAGTAAATAAAAAAGCTTTCCGAAGCTTTAGGTTTGGTAAACTTTATCGACCCATTCAGGACTGATAATATAAATGTGATCGCATTATTCGACTATCATACTTCAAAGCGCTTTTACAGACCTAATACTGAAAAAGAAGGTAAAAACATTAAAAATTTACATTTGATTTCGCACAATATTTGCTAGTTAAATATTTGAACCAATGATGATTCAATGCTGCCGGTAAACCCCCAAACACACGCGACGCGACTGTCGCAAACTCTATCGCTAGGTCGCATGCAATGTTTCGTTTACACTTCCATACCAACGGCGTCACAAATGCAGTCGCCAAGCAATGGCAACAGTTGCGTCGCGTACAAGGTCGCGGTTGTTCGAAGAACTTAAAAACATTTGTTGGCTGTCCTCGCAGGGAGAAATGTACCATGCGTCCGCTTTTCTATTTATAGACAGTGCGTAGGAACGTGTGGACTGTGGAGGCTATAGATCGTTGCCGAAGGCGTTTAGCCTTGCAAAATTTGCAGATGATTGCAAACGCGTAAACATACAACCTCGCCTTCCTAAAATTTTGTATTTTAGACTTGATCCCAATCAGCTGCGTTTTTCAAGAAGGCTGTTGGTTTTCGCATTCATCTGGACAACAATGCTGTCTAACATTAACATACACGGTAAATAGTTTTGAAAATTCAACGACGTGTAATATTGCAGCCAATCCCATCAAACAAACTGAAATTCAATATTCAGTTAAATTTGAATTTTTAACAGGAAAGAACCGTTCAAATCTTTTTCGATTTGAAAGAACAGTAAGATCGAATTAATGTTGCGTTTATTTGCATGCTGCTCAAAATATGTACAAGAAAATAAATTTAAAATCACAACATATTTTTATCTGTGTTTAATAACATATTATGACGTTCGGACCACAATATAATTCCGTACCGTTTTCAAGCCACATGTTTAAAAAGTTCATAGTAGTTTTCAACTCAAAAAAATGCAGTCTGAAAATCGATTTTTACCCTACTCAGACGGCAAGTACGCGAAGCTCAAGGCTTCGACATTTCGAAAGAAAAAATATAAATGAACAAAACTGCGTCAAAGTTGTAGAAAATCAAACAACAAAACTACAAAAAAATGTGATAAACTTTCTCAACTACACGTGTGAGGTATCTTGCAATAGTGATGGAATGCACCTTTTTGCAGTCCAACATAGGTGAGTGGCTGTTTTCAAGATATTTTTCACCCGGGAAGTAAATGAGATACAATGTAAAACTTATTTGCTAACATATTCGATAAGTAGGCATACAAACTAGAAAAGAATGTCAACGGTACCTGTGCCTATAAAAATGTCTCTACTGAGAGTTTTAAAATGGCATGTTTTTTGTTCTTTCGAACCAATTAAAACGCTGTATCGATGAAGTGAAATGCATGACAGCTACTACATGTGTAGTAAAAATACTTTTAAAATGAAAAGTTTGAAGGTTGTTAATAATGAAGCAGAAAAAGCAGTTATTTTCACGGAAATTAGCCAACTATACAGGTAAAAAAAAAAAATTTCTGTTGATAATGCAACTCTAATGTTCTGAAGAAATCCCAATAAAACGTATTTAATCTTATTTAAAACAATGAATTCATAATAAAAATTTTCATTCCATAAATTCATAACAAATTTATTACAAATAAGTCAAGTCAGGATTAGCCATGACATCCACACTACTAAAGCTCGATGCGACTCTAAGCTTAGCGAAGACTACTTTAATGTCTTAGCTGTTACGATTTTCATGGGTATTTTTACCTCATGCAACAGTTAAACAATATAGCTAACTGATTCCATCTCAAAATTGTAGAAAATCTCAATCATATTAATAATAGGGGGAAATACGGCTTTGGCAGGTTTTGTTCTATCATTGGCAGGGGGTTTTGTCGACAAAATTTTATGAAATTTGGCCACAATATTCTTTGATATAGGGGGAAAGACGGCTTTGGCAGGCTTTGTTCTATTATTGGCAGGGGGGTTTTTTATGACTGACTAGGCTCAAATTTGGCCTAAGCATTCTTTGCATATCAAAGAATATTGTGGCCAGATTTCATAAAATTTAGTCGACAAAAACCCCCCTGCCAATAATAGAACAAAACCTGCCAAAACCGTATGTCCCCCTACAAAAAATGTTTAGGCAAAATTTGAGCCTAGTCAGTCATAAAAAACCCCCTACCAATAATAGAACAAAACCTGCCAAAGCCGTCATTCCCCCTATTCAAATTTAAAAAAAAGTGGTGATATTTCGCTGTCGGAACACTCATGAGACAAAACGCCTTCTTGCTGGCAGCTATTAGGGAACAACGCACCACGTATCGGCAAATCAGCATTCTGGTATGGACAGTGCGTGGAGACGCGTAGTACATTGTAGGTTAGTTGCCCTAGGGCGTTTTGGCTCGCCGAAATGTTAGATGCTTCGTCAAAATGTGGAAAATATCGGTTTTTCCAGCCTTCCCATCGTTTTGGGGCCTCTTCCCCTATTTGGTTTAAATTGACAACGAAAAAGCTTTCGAACACCCCACTCACAAGAATATATTATCACTGAGATTATCCTGAAAAATTTATCAGCATTATCGAAGCACAGTACAAAGCGTTCTCTTGTAGTGTTAGTGCACAACGGGATTTTGTCGGATCTCATCTGGATCGTAGTTGGTGTAAGGCAAGGATGTATTCTATCACCGCTACTACTCCTCATCGTAATCGACGAAATTCTGGTAGGTGCGATTGACCATGAACCGCGGACTACTACCTACCAGGATACCTGGTTGGCTACAGCGTCGATGCACATATGCCTGGCGTATAGTGGAGCTCCATAATCGTCGTTCTTGGGCGATGTTCCTCTAGTTTCCCCGTTTGGGTACTACCAAATGTTACGCATTACGCGAATGAAAATTTTTCCTTTTTTGTGTTTGATTTTTTTAAATGAATGAGAAGCAGTTGCTGACATGTCTTGATCAAGACGAGAATCCGAAAACACCTAACCACTCAACTGCTTTCAAAGTTGTCTACTTTAATTTATAATTTTCAAGAGTCCTTAAAGATGCCGAACTTTGTTCGAAAAATTATTGAAAAAAAAACATCAAGTCTGTTTTCCGCATTGCTGAATTTCTGCTATTTTTTTGTCTTTTGATGAATATTCACCATTTCTACATATTAAATTATTTTATGGGATGACACTTATTGGAATTTTGTTTTCTGATTAGGAATTCCATATCAAGCCAAAGGTAATCGAGGCAACTTAGAGAGTTACAATTATAATTCGAAATTAGTTATCCATTACAGAGTTCCATTGGAAAAAAAATAGAAAAATCCCTTATACACCCAATTTTAACGATTTGCGATTGTAGTTCAATCCATCAAGAAAAAACAAACAACCAAGTGTTCACCATTATTTTACATGCAATTGAGTCATTTTACACCATCATTTGAGCGTTTTGTCCATTTTTGCCCAAGCCCATTTTCAAAACATGTAGCAAATGCTTAGCCTAGCGGATTGGAAAACTAAAAGTTCGTATTGTTGATACATGGGAGCTGAAAGCTGGCTATACATTTTCTGGTGCAGCTTCCAGAAACCGATATGTGTTCCCGACAGACTATTCTTCGTTGCTTCTCTAAAACAGAATTTTGGTCGTGCTTCAATTAGCTACTTTGTATAATAGTCTGATTAGAATGGAATAAAAGAATATTTTAATCCTTGATTTTAATCATGTGTTGTGAATACCTGTTGTTATCCTAAACCTAGCAATGTTCAAACAAATACAAAAAATTCACATGCTCCAGAACGTGAAACACAGAAAAAACTCAATTAGAAATGCAAAGTAGGAAATGTACAATAAGCCTAGGATTGATCCCATGACCTCCTATTTGTATAGTCAATATTCTTCATACGTACGTACGTACAAAATACGTTATCTATTGATTTAATGCTGATATAACATAAGATAGATCACTTCCTTCAACTACTCAAATGCAACATACCATCCTTCAGAAACATGATATGCCTGCTGGTTTGCGTCCCGTTGAAACCGTGAATGATTATCGCCGTTTCATGGTGCGGTCTGAAGCCTGCTCTGAAAAATGTCTTCGGCCGGGTCATGTCCACAATTTTGCCTCGTTTACTAGTGCTGTGAAAATAAGCAGAGAAGAAAAGGGGAAAAAACAGTTGAAACTATGTCGCCGTGACTGGTTGTTTTTCATTTTTCATCGGTGCATTGCAATAGTTGCGTCGTTTGTCTGCGAGAAATCGTTCGATCCGATTATGATTTGATACTCATTAAGCAATGACAATAGCATAGTTAATAGCCGCGGAAGAACTATTATAACACACACAAACCGTTTCGCGATCCATGGTTAAAACGATCGCTATGAACGCCATGAAGCAAAGGCATGGCTACAAAGTCTGTAAAGTTAGGATAGATAGGAGAAATGTGTGTTTTCACAGTTCATTCCCGTGATAATAGATCCTTTCATACGCGATGAAAATTGTTTGTGTGTCTTCAATTTGAAACTCAATTAATGCATTGTGTGTTATTACTTGGCGGCCTACCTCAATCTTCCAGCTTGGTGGAAAACATCAAGAAACCGAGACTTTTTATTGGGTGACAAAGAGTGACAATCGTGATTTGATATTTAGTGAATTATTGTTTCAACTCACTTTCCTACAAGCTGAGAAAATAATTTTCCCATCATCATCGTTGTTGCAGACGGGCTTCGGTAAATCGAATCAAAAACAAAACATTTTCCTGTTTGTCATTCCATCGTTTTGTTGCGGATTGGTTCAAAGATATACTATTCGAGATGAAAAAAAAAACACGGTACATACGGTTGGTTAAATATCTTTTATTCATTCTTTTTTTGCCAGATACACTACCGATCATAATTTTGAGAACATATTTATGAAATAGTTTAAAGCTTGAAGTGATACTATTTTTTCTGTTTGGCTTCCATTAGCCATTACACTTTACAAAGGGCAAAACAAACTTTTGCATATAAACATTGGCGTAAATAAGGGGGGGCCGGGGGGGCCTGGCCCCCTCCAGACCTACTTGTGGCCCCCCCAGAAAATTTTGAAAAGTAATTCCAACTTAGTCAGTTTTTATTTCATTTACATATTTCCTACATATTTCTCAATTTTGATTATGAATTCTATAAACATATTTTTTGTTGCGTTATCACATCTATGACCATTTGTTCAGCAAAGCATCGAAATATTTAAGTTGGACCCCCGGGAACATTTTCTCGATTTTTAAGCTAAAATCAATGCCGCTTCTAATTCAGTTGCTAACTTAAAATAATAAATTTGTTCTGCATTTGTTTGACTAGTATCCTGGTCGCAGAAACATGAAAACATAATTGTATTAAGATATAAATATTTCTGTTCTATTAAACTACCATCCGCTTCAAAAAAGACTGAAGCAACTACATCAAAATGAGTAGATGTACACAAATCCGATCAATGAAATTTCGAACGACCATTCTTTCGAAAATCTTCGAGTTAATCGCAAGGTATGCCACAAAACAGTTGATCAAATTCCTATGGAGCTTTTTGCTCTCGCTATATAATTATGGCACAGAAAGATATAAAATTATAAAACTTAAGAATCTTTGTTACAATGACAGAAAAATCAACAACGCATTCCATTGAAAGTATTAGGACAAAACTTAGGTAGCCTTCGCACTCACAACAGAGATTGCATTAAAGAAATATTTTTATAATCCTCAAAAGATCTTGTTCCATTTAATTTTTTGGCGATTTCATAAGGATCATCGGAAAACTCTTTTGTGCCTGCTTTAGTTAGAATTTGTTTTTTAGGATGAAAAAAATTAGATTTAGAAACCAGTTCGTATCAGAAAACACTTAGTAAACTTAGTCAAATTCTATTGCAATCCATGCGCACAGTGCTTTAAATCGCCTTTGAAAATTACATCCCACAGCTGGTGCCATGGCCCCTCCTAGACCGAAACTCTAGTTACGCCTATGCATATAAACAATGGGGAATGATCATTAATTTTAATCATTAATCCATAAATAGTTCGAGAACCCCCATAAAGAATAATTTTAAGCTCCCTAACTACGCTAAAATTTAACAATCAGTAGGAAAATATGTTCCGTTATACTTGACCAAGAAAAAAATACCATTTCTGCTCCCATGAACGCATGGCAAATGATCCATAAATCTTTGGAAAATAATCTATGAAAAAAATATATTTTGATCCATAAAAAATCAAATTTGCGCAATGTTCAACGTGATTATGATCCATAATTTTAATAAATTTGGCCGTACGTTAAAAAATGCGCTTGGCAAGAAATTTTACCATGAATATAAATAATTGTGAAAAATAAGCGCTTTTTATCTATTAGTATTATTTTAGTTTCGGTTTCATCGATATAATAAAAATTTGTTGATCAGCCACTTTTTCAAAAGCTCTACCGACAATGTTGAGACACCCGCAAATCAAATAAACTGGTTGGATCCGTAGAAAATCACCGGCTCTCCGCATGACACTTTCAAGCGCAATATTGAAGGACCCGAAAGTCCATCTCATTTTCGTGTCCCCGGCGACCATTGTTGTCGTCAGTCTGTAAGCTGTTCGAGAAGGGTTGATTTTTTCTACGCGGTCTATATTCGACTTGATACTCACCCGGCCGAAATTCATTTGGCCGGAATAGACATATGGCCGACATATTGGCACGGCAAATGCTGGGTAAAGCGTACCATTGGTACTTCGCGTACCTGAAGGAATAAAATAGACCCCATTTCGCGGTCCTTAGCCTCTTACCCAGCAACTCCTATCCCTACCTCCCGGCGGTGCTGGCCGGGATACGAGCAACCTTAGGGAAGATCGGGTAACCAACCCCGGTGGGAACTATGGTCGTATGCTGACAGGGAAGGGGGGGTTTGCTCCTCTCCGGAGGTGCTAATATTATTGAGCGTCTGTTCTCCATGTCAGGATCGGCTCACAACAGCGTCTGTTCTCCATGTTAGGGGCAGCTGATCATCGTCCGAGTGCCAGCGAGGGACTCTAAGTGAAACTGTGCACCATGGTCCACCGGAAATAAGGAGGAATGGTCCTCCGGAAATTTAGGGGGTTTAGTGTCAGGCCTTGCAAGCCAGCCAAAACAAAAAAAAACTCACGCAACGAACAATCAACAAGAGAGTACGGACCGGAACCATCGACGAAGACCACTGCGACGAAAAGGGACTAGCGATTGGAAACTCGGTTCGTGGAACTGCAAATCTCTCAACTTCATCGGGAGCACACGCATACTCGCCGATGTGCTCAAGGACCGTGGATTGTTGGAAGGGATCAATGATGCGATCAATGATAGAGGTAATCATACCATCTACCAGAGCTGCGGCAACACATACGAGCTGGGAACAGCTTTCATAGTGATGGGCGACATGCAAAGACGCGTGATCGGGTGGTGGCCGATCAACGAGAGAATATGCAGGTTGAGGATCAAAGGCCGGTTCTTCAACTTCAGCATAATCAACGTCCATAGCCCACACTCCGGAAGCACTGATGATGATAAGGACGCATTCTACGCGCAGCTGGAACGTGAGTACGATAGTTGCCCAAGCCACGACGTCAAAATCATCATAGGAGATTTGAACGCTCAGGTTGGCCAAGAGGAGGAGTTTAGACCGACTATTGGGAAGTTCAGCGCTCACCGGCTGACAAACGAAAACGGCCTACGACTAATTGATTTCGCTGCCTCCGAGAATATGGCCATTCGCAGCACCTACTTCCAACACAGCCTTCCGTATCGGTACACCTGGAGATCACCACTGCAGACAGAATCACAAATCGACCACGTTCTGATTGATGGACGGCACTTCTCCGACATTATCGACGTCAGGACATATCGTGGCGCTAACATCGACTCTGACCACTATCTGGTGATGGTTAAACTGCGCCCAAAACTATCCGTCATCAACAATGTTCGGTACCGACGATCGCCGCGGTACGACCTAGAGCGACTGAAGCAACGTGATGTCGCCACTGCATACGCGCAGCATCTCGAGGCAGCGTTGCCGGAAGAGGGTGAGTTCGATGGGGCCCCTCTTGAGGACTGCTGGAACACATTCAAAGCAGCCATTAACGACGCAGCGGAGAACAACGTCGGGTATATGGGTCGAAGTCGACGGAAAGATTGGTTCGACGAAGAGTGCAGACAGATTCTGGAGGAGAAGGACGTAGCGCGGGCGGTCGCACTGCAGCAAGGTACCCGGCAGTACGTGGAACGTTATAGACGGAAGCGGAGACAGCAGACCCGCCTTTTTCAGGAGAAGAAACGCCGCCTGGAAGAAGCGGAGTGCGAGGAGATGGAACAGCTGTGTACACACAAGTTCTATCAGAAGCTCAACGCATCCCGCAAAGGCTTCGTGCCGCGAGTCGAAATGTGCAGGGATAAGGATCTTGACGGACGAACGTGTGGTGATCGAAAGGTGGAAGCAGCACTGCGAAGAACATCTGAATGGCGCTGAGAGTACATGCAGTGAAAGTCAAGGCAGCGGAGGAGATGAATACGTCAGTTCAGCGGACGATGGAAGCCAACCAGCCCCCACCTTGAGGGAAGTTAAGGATGCCATTCAACAGCTAAAGACCAATAAAGCAGCTGGTAAGGATAGTATCGGAGCTGAGCTCATCAAGATGGCCCCGGAAAAGCTGGCCACTTACCTGCACAAACTGATAGTCAGAATCTGGGAAACCGAACAGCTACCGGAAGAGTGGAAGGAAGGGGTTATATGCCCCATCTACAAGAAAGGCGACAAACTGGAGTGTGAGAACTTTCGAGCGATCACCATCCTTAATGCCGCCTACAAAGTGATATCCCAGATCATCTTCCGTCGTCTGTCACCATTAGTGAACGAGTTCGTGGGAAGATATCAAGCCGGCTTCGTTGACGGCCGCTCGACAACGGACCAGATCTTTACTGTACGGCAAATCCTTCAAAAATGCCGTGAATACCAGGTCCCAACGCACCATTTGTTCGTTGATTTCAAGGCGGCATACGACAGTATAGACCGCGTAGAGCTATGGAAAATTATGGACGAGAACAGCTTTCCTGGGAAGTTTACCAGACTGATCAAAGCAACGGTGGATGGTGTGCAAAACCGTGTGAAGATTTCGGGTGAACACACCAGTTCGTTCGAATCGCGCCGGGGACTAAGACGATGGACTTTCATGCCTGTTGTTCAAGTCCAGTCAATTTATTTCAAGATCCAGTCAATTTATTTGCTTCGCGGAGGACATGGACATTGTCGGCCGAACATTTGCAAAGGTGGCAGAACTGTACACCCGCCTGAAACGTGAAGCAACAAAAGTTGGACTGGTGGTGAATGCGTCAAAGACAAAGTACATGCTTGTGGGCGGAACCGAGCGCGACAGGGCCCGCCTGGGAAGCGTTTCGATAGACGGGGATACCTTCGAGGTGGCCGAGGAATTCGTCTACCTCGGATCCTTGCTAACGGCTGACAACAACGTTAGTCGTGAAATACGAAGGCGCATCATCTGTGGAAGTCGGGCCTACTACGGGTTCCAGAAGAAACTGCGGTCGAAAAAGACTCGCCACCGCACCAAATGTGTCATGTACAAGACTCTTATAAGGCCGGTTGTCCTTTACGGACATGAAACATGGACAATGCTCGAGGGGGACTTGCAAGCACTTGGAGTATTCGAGAGACGGGTGCTTAGGACCGTCTTTGGCGGTGTACAAGAAGACGGTGTGTGGCGTGAAGAATGAACCATGAGCTCGCTCAACTCTACGGCGAACCCAGTATCCAGAAGGTAGCTAAAGCCGGAAGGGTACGATGGGCAGGACATGTTGCAAGAATGCCGGACAGCAACCCTGCAAAGATGGTGTTCGCTTCCGATCCGGCAGGTACGAGACGGCGTGGAGCGCAGCGAGCGAGATGGGCAGACCAGGTGCAAAACGACTTGGCGAGCGTTGAGCGTATCCGAGGATGAAGAGATGCGGCCTCGAACCGTGTATTGTGGCGTCAAATTGTTGATTCAGTGTTATCTCACAAATAAAGATCAATAAGGGTGTCCGCCAAGTCCTTACAGTCAATAAGGCAAAGACAAAGGTGCTGTTTGAAAGAGATGGCGCCACAACATTTAAAGTAAAATGAATTTCCTTGTATGGACAAATCATCCGTTCTCATCAACTACGCATCGCATCAATATGAAAGCTAGGTCAAAAAGCAACAAATATTTTTTAGATTTTTTGTACCCACGACTTGTGTTACAGTTCTAAACAATAAAAGAGATTTCATCGTATCTCCATACTAAATTCTACTGTTTACTTTCAATTTCTTCAAGACTGTTCTCCACCTCGTGTGTGTGGAAGGAACATTAAAAACTTACGATATCGAACAGCAGATGTCACTAGTGTATATGCAATATTACATTGATACAAACACGCAGCAACACCACCTGTCGCCTGATAATGGAAATATTGCAATTATACCATCAGGTGTAGTGGCTGTTGTTGACATGTTTTGAAAGGGCCTCAAGCGGATTTTTTGGTAGAATGCAACTGACGATCTCCTATTTCTTCAAGACTGTTCTCCACCTCGTGTGTGTGGAAGGAACATTGAAAGCTTACGATATCGAACAGCAGAAGTCACTAGTGTATATGCAATATTACATTGATACAAACTCGCAGCAACACCACCTGTCGCCTGATAATGGATATATTCCAATTATACCATCAGGTGTAGTGGCTGTTGTTAAAATGTTTTGAAAGGGCCTCAAGCGGAATTTTTGCTAGAATGCAACTGACGACCTCCTATCACAGAGAACAGACGTTGAAGCTGTACTCGCAATGTTGTGATAACTTTTTACTGTTTATTTTGAATAACTTTGGAATGTCGCCGTTATCCCGTGCATAATCAGCGCTAGCGTCATCAAAAAATGCCACTGTGCGCTAGTGTCGTTACGTACGCAAGAGCATACCAGCGCCATCGTGTTGTCAAAATGAGATTGTGAGTTGCAATGTCGACGTCGATGGCGTTGAAGTTCGGTGTGTTTGTTTACACATGTTTTGCAAGAAATTTTGTTCGAGCCTCCATGTCTGTTCTATGTGCTCCTATTGGGAAAGGAGGGGAATGTTAGTGTGTAGTTACTGTTGCTACTAGAGATCGAGAACATCCCTACAATACTACGGAAGGAATTTTTGTAGGGTAGATAAACAGAAGCAAAGATAAAATATTCACCAAGGAAAGTGATGTATGTAGTCCATGCAACTTATTTTAATAGGAACGAGCCTTGAACACACGGTCTCGTGCGTGTCTCACGTCTCGCTCCAGATTTCTCACTTGACACTTCTTATTATGAAATGTGAGAAATGTGAAGTGACAAGTGAGAAGTGAGACATCCCATTTCGCACTTTTCACTCCTCATTCCTCATTTCTCACTTTTTACTGTGCAAAGTAAGAAATGAGGAATAAGAAGTGAAAAGAGAGACGTAATTTTCGCTTCTCACTCCTCTCACTTCTTAATTTTCACTTTTTACTTCGTATTTCTCACTTTCTATTTCTTAGGGGTCGTACACAAATTACGTAAGCACTCATGGGGGGAGGGGTAGTCTGCCATTTTCTTACGCTCCATATAAATAAAAAATAATGTATATGGGAAAAATCTTACATGAGGGAGCGGGGTTGAACAACCCAGAAAAATTGCTTACGTAATTAGTGTACGGCCCCTTACTTCCCGCTTAATTATTATTAGGGCCCGTATACTTATTACGTACCCATTTATGAGGGAGGGATTATGTTACTTGCTTATGGATTATGTTAGAAATACAATGTATTATCTATACAAAAATCTTGAATGAGGGTTGTAAAATCTGTAACAATGCTCCTCTTAGTCACGCCCTCCTTAGCCTAGCGGTAAGATGCGCGGCTATAAAGCAAGACCATGAGAGGTTCGTTGGCTAGGTTCGATTCCCGGTGCCGGTCTAGCTAATTTTCGGTTTGGAAATTGTCTAGACTTCCTTGGGCATAAAAAGTATCATCGTGTTAGCCTCATGGTATACGAATGCAAAAATGATAAGTTGGGTTAGAAACCTCGCGGTTAATAATTGTGGAAGTTCTGAATGAACACTAAGCAGCGAGGCGGCAATCTCCCATTGTCCCAGTGTCCCATTGTCTCGCTTTTTACATTCGTTATTCAGCCAAACGACATTTCCGGCCAAATGACCCATTCTCCAGACAATATTCACGGTATTGTTTCCTTTTGCAACCCGATATAACCGTTTCAGCCAAACGTTCAATTGGCCAAATGTAATTCGGTATATTTCGTGTATTTCGACCATGTAGCTCAAGTGTCTTTCGGCTACAAATGTCAAATGTCTTTCGGCTACACATCCCTCCTCCTTTGTACCAGACAAGTGGTCTGTTTTTCCGAGGCCTTTTTGACTAGTTTGGTCATTGGTTTTTTAGGCTGATTTGCACAGCACAAGGCGCAGAGCATACCAAATATCAAGAGGACCATTCTCCTCAATCTTTGGAGGACCATAGTAAATAGTTTTGCGTAAGGTCCCTCGCTGGCAGTCGGACAGTAATCAGGCGCCCCCAATATAAGAAACAGACGCTTTGGTGAGCCTGTCCTTGATGGGCAGCCGCTTGATTAGCTTTGTACATCTCAAGAGCAGCAAACCTCTCGTCCCCTTCCCTGAAAGCAGTGTTGGCTACTCGATCTTCTCTAAGGTGGCTCGCATCTCAACCGACACCATGAGAACCTTTTTTGTCACTATTTTTATAGCAGATGGAATAACGGGCTTGGTAGTCATATGGCTACCGTTTCTGCCTCACACGCAGGAGGTCGTGGGCATAATCCCATGCCTGTTCCATTCTACTACTTTGCACATTTCCATATATTTCGCAAGTGCTAGCAATCGCTAGAACTGGAAATGGACTCCACACCTTTAAGTAACAGTAAATCAGAATTTGAAATGAACGAAAGCACTAAGTATTTCCTTCATTCCTATATCACATTGATCACCAAGACGAACCTCTGCCAAAGAACTTAAGTCCACAGATTCCAATAAAATTCCGCATGCACTTGTGGCAAGTGCTGAGATCTACTCTGCTTGCAGTGGGCGATTAAATACATAATCAATTTCTTTGTTATAAGCAGGTTTCGGATTTCTCACTAACTCATGCGACAACTGATCACTAAAATTTAATCCGGATAAATTACAGTGCGATAAACTCCGGCACAAGCGATGGTGCGAAAAATTGTTATCCTTCTTCCCATGTTTCGCGAAAATCAAATGCTGCTTACTTTGCCTCTCCAAGCTGATTCAATCTGACGATGCCCCACGATAAGCAGAAGGTTCAATACAGCAGTTTTTCCCTTTGATTTCAATCAATTCATGTGGTGGCGTGGTTATAGTGGGCGCTTTAAGCATTTTAAAAATTGTTTTGGGTTCGAATCCCGTTGCAGTCCTAAATTTTTGTAAATATGCTTGTAAAATTAATCTGGAGAGGCGACGAGAAGGAAAATTTGTGGATTAAAATTAAATTATCCGGCGAGCCGGCGCTCACGCCATTCTATCCGGATAAAAATGTTGCGTGAGAATACTTCCTCACAGGGCAACATGAAAAATCCAGTTCGCATTCCGAAGCCTGGTTATGAGACGAGTTTGAACTATCCCATTTAATTCCACCACTTGATCGTAACTTCAACAGAAACGTATTTCAGTCAGCCTCAACGGTAAGGGCATCTTTAGTGTTTCATACTTGACTCGACTGTAGACGAGACACTGGAGAGGGAGACGGCTTTACTGTTGAGGTTGAAATACGTATCTGTTAAAGTTACAAACAAGTGGTGGAACTAAATGGGATAGAATGGACTCGTCGTATGACAAGTGAAGATATTCCACTGAAAGCTCAAAATAATCTCCTTATAAATTCATTTCCATCTTCGATAGATCGTGTGGACGTGGCCAGCAATATTGATCATTTAAAAATACTACATTTCTCGGACACATTGAGGTTGGAAAGCAAATCCCTGTTGTTTCCTGTGCGATTGTTCTGGTCAATCACAAAGTAGAGACTATGAAATGCACGGCCATGATACTCATTCTCATGATCACTATTATTATAGCAGATGGAATGAGGAAATTAATACAATACTTATTGTGACGTGTTTGAAAATAGTTTACTTAAAATTTGCGCTTTTTTAGTCATCCCAATCATATGGTCGGTAGTGTAACTAATGAAATCCAAGAGCTGTTGAACATCGGGGAAACAGCAAAAACTAACTCGTTTCGCACAGAAGGATGAAAGTGAAACCAACATAGCGGTTCTGTTCGTATATTCCTAAACAATTTCGATGTGTCACCAAGTCATTGCATTAAACAGGCGGTAGAAGCTAAGATCGTGTGAACCTGCTAGAGCTATGCACGCGTATTGCATCGAAACCGAACACGCTTCTGCATCTATCATGGAATCGAAGTAGGAAGACACGATCTTGCTGCTATCCCGTCCCGTTTCGCAGTTTCTGTCTTTACCAAGTGGCGCGTGGAATGTTTTAATGAACACATTTGTTGATGGTGAGTGTGGATAAGTCATATGTTTGAGAGTTTGAATTTATAGAAAGAATTTGGTTTCCCTCTAATGATCGGAATTATGCGCGAATTATTCTAAAAATGATAATCTTGTAAGGCGTGTGTGAAATACCTATTCCTTTGCGTAAACACAAGGGGCGATTGGGTCTAGCCTTCTCATTAATATGTTCGACGATTCAAAATAAAAAATATGGGTCATTTTTTTGCTCTGTACATAAAAGCAAACAAACATTATTTCCTCTATAATTAATCAAGCTCGATCTTGTCTCAATCAGTTAACGTCACGAAAATCGAAGATACTACCAAAAACTAATTGACCCATAATTGCGTCCAAAGCATGAAATCGAATAAAGCCTCAGGGATCGATCGCATATCAACCGAGATGCTCAAAGCTAACCCCATGACATCCGCTCAACTACTGCATCGTTTATTTCGTAATATCTTGGACACCGCAACTTTCCCGTTCGACTGGTTGCAAGGTATCTTAGTGAAGGTGCCCAAAAAGGGTGACCTGACTGTACGCGATAACTGGCGAGGTATTATGTTGCTGTGGACCGTTCTCAAAGTTCTATGCAAAGTTATCCTAGCCCGGATCCAGGAGAAGATCGATGCGACTCTCCGGCGGTACCAGGCCGGATTCCGTGCCAGAAGATCCTGTGTGGACCATATTGTCACGCTACGTATCATTCTGGAGCAGGTCAACGAATTCCGAAAATTTTCGGAGAAGCTTTCGACCGTCTCAGACACGAGAATATGTGGGGCGCCCTGAGACGCAAGGGGGTGCCTGAGAAAATCATCGGCCTTATCGAGGCACAATACGAGGCCTTCTAGTGTAGAGTGATGCAAAATGGGGTCTTCTCCGACCCTATCCGGATCGTAGCTGGTGTGAGGCAAGGATGTATGTATTGTATTTCCGTTACTGTTCCTCATCGAGATTCTGGTAATTGCGATTGACCGTGAACCAAACCGCGGGCTGTTATGGCAGCCTATAACCATGGAGCTCCTAAACGACTTCGAATTGGTCGATGACGTTGCACTCGCTCAACAGCGCTCTGATTTGCAGAGTAAGCTCAACAACCTTGCCGAGCGCTTCTCTTCGGCAGGTTTAGTCATCAACATCAACAAAACCAAATCGTTGGATGCTGAGACGAGACCTGCAAAGAGGAAAAAATGTAACTTCAGCTGCTGCCAGTCAACTGCTGTCACGAACTGTCAGGTGCAACCAGCAGCTTTTTGAGTGAAAGTATTGGTATCCCAAATAAAATATTCCACATCATTTTTGTTTTACCAAGACATTTTTACTTTAACGAGTATTCCAAACCTTCCGTTTAGCTTGTTAATAATCAGTAATAAACCTGTGTTTTGTTCCCGATATAAAAATCCTTATGAAAATGAATTAACTATTTCGTGAATTGGATACACTTTTATTGTGCTCAGAAGGGTCCACCTGGGGCTTAGGTGAAACAGTCAAGTAAACAGTTGAAACTCGATGGTCAACTGTGATGAAAAGAAGAACAAGTGTCAAAACAAGAGAAAAGAAGCAGCGTCTTTGCAGGTCTCGTCTCAGGTTGGATGTAAACACGGTGACCCCTTCCAGTTTCACAGTAGCCGGGCAATCAGTGGAGAATGTTGAAAGCTTCCAATATCTTGGTAGCCAAATGGCGTTAGACTTCGGTACCAAGATCGACATAGGCGCACGGATCAAGAAGCGAATTTAAGAAATATCTAAAAAAAAAAACAGGCAGATAAGTGAACGCACCAAAATACGAATTTTCAACTCTAACGTGAAATCTGTGCTGTTATACGCTAGTGAAACATGGTGTGTATCAGTGTAAAACACTCAACGGTTGCAGGTGTTCATCAACAGATGCCTGCTGTATATAATTCGGGCCTGGTGGCCTCCCAACTATATCTCAAACAACGAGCTCCACCGTCGTTGTCACCAGAGGCCGATAGCAGCTGAAATTCGGGATCGGGCGTAGGGCTGGGTCGGCCACACTCTCCGTAGGGGCGGAAACGAAATCTGTAAACAAGCATTAGACTGGAACCCAGCGAGACATCGCAGCAGAGGCAGACCCAGAAGCTCATGGGGGGAAGCCTCAATAAAGAAATTAAAGAAGTCGACCGAAATCTAACCTGGCAACAAGTTAAATCGATAGCTGTACATCGCTCAGGATGGAGATCTTTCAAGTCGGCATTTTACACCACCGAAGGTGTGTAAAATACCCCTTACTAACATAATTGCGTTAAAATAATACCTTGCTGCGATTATAATTCAATTCGAGATTATCTACAAATAATGCTGAATATTTTCTATGTTGAGTATAAGGCGATACTGCGTATAATCAGAAGTAAGAAAAATAGGATTATAAAATACATTTGGGGTTGAAGATAGACCAATTTACCAGTTCAAGTCATAGCTTAGTTTGCCACTTAATTATTACTCAATAAGTCTGTTACAGACTAACAATCTCTCGAATAAGGACAATACATCTCACCACTTGTCGCACTCCATTGACCTACAATTTGGTGTCAAACTCATATGCAAAATGCACCTGTACTGCTACATTCTTCCACCATCTAATAAACTGTTTTTTCTCCTCATATCAAACCGGATAGTTTTTTCGTTGACCACCACAAAACCAGATGCCCGCTGGATCTTGTGGATGCGCGCTATGTATACAATATTTTCCTTATGGAACCAGAATTGATCACCGTTATTCCCTGAATCCTACTCTCACCTATAGGCAAACGTCACTTTCCTTGGTGGTAGGTAGGTACTTTAGCACTTACCAATCTAGCAGTTTTTTTTTAATCCAAAGCCTACCTACTTTCCACTCCACTGCGTCTGCAGCTGCAATATTAATTCAAGCCCCAGTTGGCATCAAGCAGTAACATTCATTGTCACAAAAGTGGGAAATTGTCTGGATGCTTTCCAAACACCAGCATTATGTGGCGTAATTCACTCACCTGTGCCCTCCAGCCCAGTGCCGTATCAGAATCGCTTTTTATGGAAATTCAAGTGGTTGATGCGGGCAACTCCCAAGACCGCAGTCATCACAGCCAGATCTAGTGCAACGGTTCACATTCACCCATGTGCAATGGCAAGGTTGGCTATTGGCAACAAATGCTGTCGCACCCATACTCAGTCACCGAGTTACTATTTTCGAACCAGTTTCAAGATCAATGTCGAGTTGAGGATGAAAGTGAATTTTCCTGCTTCACACTGCACTATCTGGTGCATCGTGTGTAGGATACCATTCAAGCTACGCAGCCCCAGCACTCAGGTTCGTCGCTTGTTTTCTTTACTTTTATTTCAACCGGCTTTATGTAGGCTTCCACCTGATGTTCAACGTAAATTGTTGCATGAGTTAGCGTTTCTGATTCGTCGGGAACATCGAATCAAAGGAGAAATGAAGAGGGTTTATTAACAGAATCGAACAAATGTAATGCGAGTTAATTGTGGATAATGAGAAACACGCTGACCATCGGTTACATAATTATCGATAGACGGGAGCGGAACGGTCTTCCCCCGGGTGCTCATTGGCGCCAATAGTGGCGTACAGAATAATAGAGAAACAAAATAATCAAGCGTGTGCTGGAACAAACGCATAAGTCACAAACTAACATCATTTGAATGGAAGTGATAAGTAGCAAGCTTTGATGCGCAATTCAATCTGAGATCAATTAGATAGCAATGAACTTAGCTTAGCGGTGGAACATTAATAAGTTATTTATTTTTCACTTTCAATTTAAAAAAAGAATACCAACGAAAGAAATTGTTTTATGAAACCTAAACCGATGTTCCTACCAACAATGCACGAATTTCGCTTTACATGTGCTGTTCCAAAATGTAGAAATGGACAATGAAAAAGCTGGTAGGGTGCGAAAACAATTAATAATAAGTGGTGATCATTGTGAGTGAAAATGAGTGTTCTTAACGAAACACTTCGCTAACTGTGAACAAGCGCCGAATTCCTATTTTTTGCATTTGCTTTATACGATGAATGATAACATGAAAATGTGGGTTAAATACCCCTAGTGAGTCATAATATTTACAGTCTACTGTTCAAGTTCATGTTCAATGGGCTGAATCATTCACTGTCAGACCAGACAACAACCAGACATCATTTGGAGAAGATACGAAGGTTAAACATTTCATCCATCCTTAATAAAATGAAATTAAAAAAAAAAACATTTGGGTCGAATAGTTGTTTGTATCTTGGTAGATTCATCTGGCGGTTTTCAGTATCAGTATTATCATCAAGCAATTTGCACACTTTCGAGTACACTGCCGGTACTCGTTTAATGATCGCGTTTGGTTTTTATCACAACTTCACGAATAGTCTCAATACGGTACTTTCATATGCCATGGGGAAATTTTTACTTTGTTCTGAAAAAATGCTTAAAAATCAAGCCTTAATCGATAAGAAAATTATTTTGAGCTTTTTAGTGGAATGTTTTCACCTGTCATAAGACGAGTTTAAACAATCCCATTGAATTCCACCACTTAATTGTATCTTGACAGATACGTATTTCGACCTGTCGTATCTGTCAAGATACAATTAAGTGGTGGAATTCAATGGGATTGTTTAAACTCGTCTTATGACAGGCAAGCCTTAATCCCCAAACGCAATACAACGGAACGGCGACGGAAACGGAAAATTTGACAGTTAGCCCATATATTTTCTGTCAAATTTGCCGTTTCCGTCGCCGTTCCGTTAAATTGCTTTATTAGTCCCACTATGAATGAACCCGCACAACAGCTCCTCTCCGGATCTACAAATCTGATCTTCATGTTACACTGAACCCAAACATCCTCTCAGAAAAGTCTGATTTGTAATTTCCAATATCCAGAAAAGATCTCCTCCTATTTACGCATGATAGAATAGAGCAAATGCCGAAAAAGTAAAATCTCATAAGACAATCTAACAAGAAATAGCAGATTTTCATTTCATTTCCGAATGATTTGTCATCCGATTGTAGGATGACGCCAAACCGACTGAACATAAGCCAAAAATCAAATGATGTTGGTTTTGGTAGCGCCCTATTATGATAATCATTTAGTTTGGAAATGTTTCTTCTATCATGGGTCGTAATATTTTGATAATCGACCAATTGTCGCCATTTGTAATAGTTTCGTTGGCAAGTTGATGGCTCCAATTGCGGGAGTAAACTTTATTAAATAGGTGTGTCAGAAAAAAAAATCTGTGTGGAAATCTTGGTACAAATTAGGAATAATTTCCATGCTAACAGACCATCAGCTGTCTGAAGAGTTCGTCGTGGGATGGTCGAAAAATGTTTCGCGAATGCAGCACTAGGTAAGCTAAATAAAAATCATTCAGGAGCTCGTGGACTGTAATAAAATCAAACTTTGTTCTATTATTTCTCCAGGCTATTGACCCGTGGATGGTCACCGTTGTGTGATAATAATAGCCAACCATCACCATCGCAGAAATTATCTCAGGAAGATCGTGCAAAAGTGGATATCAAGCAATGGATCGTAGTAAAAATGAATTGCTACCGTGCAGTCAACGCAAAAACATAAATTATATGTAATTCAGAAACCTTTTTCATCTCTAAAAATATGAATAATAAAACTTGTATGCTTTCCTAAAATCTTGTTTCAAGTTTGTTTTTACACGAAAAAAAAAACAATTTTCATCTTCTAAACATATCATTTTGGAATCAAATGCATTTCAAAACTGCCTTAAAACCTTCTGTTAATCGAATGCTCTTCATCTTTCAAGCAACTGTGTTGTGAAATGGAAATTAGATGAATACCATACACGTCGCAGTCGAGCGAATGAGAACAGGCGAATGACAATCATCCTGAAAGCGAATGATTCTCGTTAAGGGGCAAGACCAAATCAAGTATAATTCGCTATCAGGATTAAGTTTTGGCTCAGTGTAGGAGCGGCTCACAACCAGTGCTGCAATTATCGACGGCGCTGTGTGTGTAATTTTATTGTTTTTATTTTTCCTTGTATCTCCCTGCCTATTTCGCAGTAGTACTACAAGGGCCGGATATATGGGGGGGGCGGGGGGACGTGGCCCCGGGCCCCCACAAATGTTATGTACCAAAATCAACCTGTTTTATACATTTTGGGGCTCCCACAAGCTGTCGGCCCCGGAGCCCCTTTCCGGCTAAATCCGGCCCTGAGTACTACCCAGGACAGCGTCTGTTCCCCCAATTTTCGTTTACCCATCAATGGGTACTTTTAAATGCTCAGAGGCGCATCCACGTTCCAAGTAGAGTAGGACAAATAGGAAAAATGACGATTTGGGAAACAGTTTTGGTGTTATGTAATCGATGCACATTTAACATATAAACCATTCCAATTTTTCAAAAATATGGATTTCCGTACAGAATCCTCGATATTGCTTTTTCAATTAGCATGATTGCATATTTCGCAGTTGTTAGTTTGTCGTTTAATCAAAACGATGTTCAATGTACACAGAATGAAATAATGAAAAGTAATCGACGCGTAAATAATAAAGACGTGGAAAATTACACTATTCTGGGCGTACATGAGTCTTTTCCAACAAGTTTGCCCTTAATGTATGCAATTTACATAGCATTATGACACTTATTCGTATAAAAAGTGTCATAATGCAATACAAATTGCATACATTCAGGTGATAATATCGTTTAAATTTACGCTCTTTTTGGCATTCCCTTTATGTGCATTACTTTCGTGTAAATTTCAATAACTTTTTCTATCTGAGCATTCTGGATAAAGAGAGAAAAATTAATTCGACTATCTTTGCTACAAGAGGGGTGGTGATGTACAGGAAAACGCTTTGGAAAGTGACTAAATATTTCATTTTACATTGCTACTTGTACTTCATGACATAAAGACGAAAACCATGTTTCTCTCAAACGCGCTCTCAATGTGCATAAAAAAATAACACGCGCACTCAATGTTGCTTGATAAGCGAATGCATATTGCATCACGTAGAATGGGGTCGCATTTTAGGCGATTTTATACGCAGTTCATTTTTACGCGAATTTTTTTTACGCGTGTTTTCAAAAAGATCTGGAATCATGTGGAAACGACTTAAAATTAATTATTGATGAAGTCGTTTTAACACGTTTTTTTTTTTTTTGCAGAAACGGCGCGTTCCACAAGTGCGCGACCCATCCAGAACAAATTGTTTAACTTTTTTTTTTTTTTATTGTCTTTATTAATGAGGTTTTCGGCCCTTGACCGGTTCACCTCATAATTATTTAACTTCACTATCTCGCGACTAGAGAATAGGGACACGGCAGATATTTCCGTCCATTGTCGTAGGGGCTAAAACCAACGAAAACATCGTCCATTCACTAGAACTTCACTATAGCAGAATGTTTCTTCTGAGCTTACGATTTGGTACCGATGAGTTTGGCAAAAAAGTGTCTCTTTTATTGGTTTTCGAGACTATGAAGAGAAGACGAAAATGCCTGCCTTAACCCTAAATAACCCACACCTTGCACGGATAAGTGCCTGAAAAATTAGTGACATTTTTTTACTCATTTTTTCTATAAAAAAAAGTGGTATTTTGGCCATAACTTCCGAGCCCATAGTCCGATCTGACCAATTTTCAATAGGAAACAATGGTAGAGTATCCTGCGTCGAACGCAACTTGGTTATAAATCGGTTAAAGATAAGTACCTGAAAAATGAGTGACATTTTTTTTTGGGTGGGTGCGCACAGACACACACACTTACACACACACACACACACACACACACACACACACACACACACACACACACACACACACACACACACACACACACACACACACACACACACACACACACACACACACACACACACACACACACACACACACACACACACACACACACACATCAGTGCGGAAGTATCCTTCACCGGAACTGGTGGACCACCCTCGACGCCGGGGGAAGTCAGGAGGATTCGAGTGAGGAAGTTTGCGGCACGACCGCCGACCGGATCGAGACAACGTAGCAGTGGATCTCAGCAAGCCAGTCGGCGAACTAGCCTAAGCTAGGGGCCGGAATTTTAGAAGAAGTGCATGAACACAGCCCCCCCCCCCTTCCCGAAGTAGTCGCAGCATCCCGTGGTCCCGGGGTGATCGCGGCAAGGAGGATAAGGGACCCGGTTTATCCGGGAAGCACATTTTTAGCAGGTCGGGAGGAGCCCATCCCTTCGAGCATAGTGTGGATGCTCGAGGTGTCTGTCGCGCAAATTTTTGATGGCCTTTAACCCTTGTAAAAAAAACACACACACACACACACACACACAGACATCACCTCAATTCATCGAACTGAGTCGATTGGTATATAACACTATAGGTCTCCGGGCCTCCTATAAAAAGTTCATTTTTGGAGCGAACATATAGCCTTTACGTATACTTTGTATACGAGAAAGGCAAAAACAAAAAAAATTAAATTTGGTTTATTCGAATTTTTGTCCCTTCTACCTCAGAACATTTTAGAAAATTCTATGGACCGTAGCGTATGATCGTCAGTTTATCATTTGGGGAGGTAAAAACCTCTTGATGCGAGCTTAAAGTTGTTTGTAATTTCGTAGAATTCAATTAATCCTTCCAAGTTCCTACAAAACTTTATTTTGTGTATTTCTAATAATCCATTTAAACTAATAATACGTTAAACTGCCTCACCTGAATCATGAGTAGGACAATGCCTTAACTGTCCCACCCAGGTAAATTCGTGCGTAGGACATGTCCTACTTGTCCTACCCCTCCCGGCGCCACGGAAATGCTATCTCTTTCTCTCAGCAGAAAAATTTACCCATTTTTCGAAGTTCGGCGGCATAACTCATTAATGAGTTATTCCGCTAAATTTACAAAAAATGGGTAAATTTGCCTGCATGCAGAAAGAGATTGCATATGAAAGTACCCATTAATGGGTTAATAGAATTTCTCCGTGCATGTTAATGGCGGCTGATCATCGTCCCAATACCAGCAACGGACTCTAAACAATACTATGACACTGTGTTGCATAGAGAAGGCAGCCCCTTCAACCGGATGTAGGTAACGCAGATCCGGCAACGGACAAAGGACAACGATTGGTTAGTCGGATCTTGGAAAGTGAGAACTTTGAATGAACCCGCACGTGTTGATGTCCTGGTTCGTGAGCTGCAGAAGGTCGGCTCGATCTTCCTGCTGACGCTTTTTCCTCCGGAAAATAGAGTTTTGTCTGTTCTGCACCCGTTTGTATCGTGCCTCGTTCGCCCTCGTGCGGTGTTGCAGCAATCTCGCCCATACTGCATTCTTCTCTTCCACTAACTGCTCACATTTGCCGTCAAACCAGTCGTTTCTTTGATCCGGGGGCACCGTGCCTAGTGCAGCGGTTTCGGTGCTCCCAATAATGGCGGATCGAATATCTCTCCAGCCATCGTCAAGAGACGCTGCGCCTAGCTGCTCTTTCGTTGGAAGTGCCACTTCCAGCTGCTGCACGTAGTCTTGGGCTAGTCTACCGTCTTGTAGCCGCCCAATGTTTAGCCGCGGCGGACGACTGTGACGCGTGTTGTGCACCGTCAAGAGTTTTGAGCGCAGACATACTGCAACGAGGTAGTGGTCGGATTCAGTACGTAGTGCGGTAAGTGTGTACGTTCGTGATGTCGGAGAAAAATTTACCGTCGATTAGAACGTGGTCGATTTGGTTTTCCGTTTCTTGATTAGATGATTTCCATGTGGCCTTGTTGCGGGGGAAGAAAGTTTTTGGGACTTCCATTCCGCGGGAGGCTACAAAGTTGATGCGTGGTGAGCCGTTGTCGTTCGATACGGTATGTAGACTATCCACTATCCAGTCTATACATTCCCTCCCTACCTACCTGAGTGTTCATATTTCCGGTGACGAGTTTGACGTCCCGCAGTGGGGATCTATCGTATGTCTGTTTTAGCTGTGCATAGAACGCTTTTTTCTCATCGTCAGGTCTCCCTTCTTGAAGGCAGTTGATGATGCTATTGGCAGCACGTTAATGATGCTATAGTTGAAGAAGCGGCCTTTTATCCTCAACTTGCCCATCCTTGCGTTGATTGTCTGCCATGGTCATTCATGTTGTTGTCTTGAGACTTGTTGTATCGCCCATTAATCGTGCAATAATGCGATAACCATTCAACCATTCATACAAGCTTTTAATTAAAAAACTATTGATTATGCTACCTTCGCACAGTCAAAATACTGCGGCCCATTAATATTTATCAGTGGGCAGGTTAGACTTTAAATTAAATTCAAATAACATGACATGACAAAGACATGTTTTTGATAAACAGGTGAATATATAATTTGCCGGATTCCTTATTTAAACCTCTTATTTTAAATAATCATTAAACATATTATATACTAATTTTATCATAATTAATAAATTTTAATTTATTAAAATTTATGTTTAAATAAATATTTTAATAATTTATGAATAATATTTAATAAATACATCCTAAAAATATTGGATGTATTGGTAAAATTTGTGCCAGCTATCGCGGTTATACAAATAATACAAATATTTTTTTAGCGTTAGTTAAATTGTAGATTAGTTAATATAAATTTAAATTTATTAGGTAAAATTTTTAATTTATCAATCTATTATTTGAAGGATAATTTAAGCTATAAACTTTTTTTAGAAACTAATTACGCGTTGGCACATATTGCCCCAAAACTATGAAGCCGGCTCCCAGCTCGTTGGTGGTGCCACAGCTTTGGTAGAAGGAAGCTCAATAACTGTCGAAGTATCAAGTTCCCGTAACACAGTAGATCACGTAGTGTGTTGCGGTGTAAGATCTACCAAACAGAGCCCTAGCTTAATCCATTCTTCTAGCTAGGGCAATAAGTTGTGGTAAATAAAGATTCATCGTATTTAGTCCCAGCTACCAACAGCAGTCTCAGAAATAAAACATAATGATAGTTACCTTGCAGACAGTTGAAATACTCGAATTCCCTTTGTTTGAGGCTAAACTGTATGCAACGGAAACAACTTTTCAAGCAATTAGTTAAAAAACCTCGGAGCCCGGTCCTAGGCTGAACTGACTGCTGTAAAAATCGAGTTAGGGGTTTAAATACGTACTAACTCTTCTTGAACTGGTGAGCAATGGTAGTGAGGGAACACACGGAAGTTCTTATTACTGAACAAATTCTCTTGCTTGAAATGATCTTGTAGACAGAGCTAAATCCCGGGTTCAAAGAGTTTTACTGGTGATATTCTAGAAGCAAGACAAGGATGCGGCTAGGGCTCCGATACATAGCCAAAAACAGTATTACTGTTCTGTTTACTCAAGAAAGGATTGATTTCCTATTGATAAGGGGCGCGCCTTCAATGGGATTGCTCTTTATGAAGGGTCTAAATAGCGGGACCTTGTCATGGTGGTCTTGAGAAAACAAAACAACAACTGTATCGAAACCGATACTGCATTGCTTCTCAATAGCACTGGAGTAATTTGACATGCACTTAAACATTAAGGATACGGGTAACGCTACAATAGATTTAATAATTGGCCGCAGTGGCACACCCTAACAGGAAAAAAAATTGTTGAAGTGCTGGCTACGTGTGCAACGTGGCGGCAATGTCCTAGTTGGGGATATAAGGATAAGGATTAAGAAGAAGGACTAGTTCTAATTAAGAGTTTGATCATTGTACAAAAGGCATATTTGATTTAACCACTTTTATTAATCTGATAATCCTAATCACTGGTGGCGCCAGTGATCTGGTGATGGTGGGGCACCAGCATTTTTGGCGTAATTGGTTCATTTATAATTTGGCGTCAGTAGTAAAAACTACAATTGGGGGCGAAATCAGTCAAGCGATAAATTATTATTTTTTTTATTTCTTTATTAAAGAGGCTTGCAGCCCAAGGCTGGCTCACCTCTGGATAAATTAATTTAAATAATGTCAAGCAATTTCAAATATTAAAATTGATCATCTATAGAATGCAATGCAATCATCTAATTTATTTAAAAAGTCTCTAGAAATTCTTTGGTATATTTCTTCCAAAAACATCCAATTCAAAAATTATTTATTTTAATTTTAATTTTAGTATATTTTTTTGGATACCATCGGAAATTCTATTCT
Organism: Armigeres subalbatus; assembly: GCF_024139115.2. NCBI lineage: Eukaryota > Metazoa > Arthropoda > Insecta > Diptera > Culicidae > Armigeres > Armigeres subalbatus. The sequence continues at coordinate 395,375,737 of NC_085140.1, read as the reverse complement.
CTCGGAAATTTCACTAGTAATTTTTGCGAAGTTTTCAGAAAAAAACCCTGCCACAAATCTAGGACAAAATTTCAGGAATTTCCTTGGAAGCTTACGAACGAATTGCTAACGGAATTGACAACGGAACTCCTCAAGGCATTTTCGACATTAAATTTGTCCAAGAATATCTTTGGACAAGTATTTTTTCAAAATTTAGTATAGGGATTTTTTCCAGAAAATATTCTGGAAATTATTTCGGAGATAAATGGAGCAATTTCTTCAAAGATTCCCCAAGTCATTCTTTTGAAAATTCAAAGAAGCAATTCTAAGAAAATTTTGAATTTACGAATTCTTTTAAAAATTTCTTCAGAGATTCTTTTAAAAATTTCTTCAGAAATTCTTTTTAAATTCCTTTGAAAATTTCTTCGGAAATACCTTAGAAACTTTCTCCTTCGGAAATTCTTTTAGTAAAACCATATTCAGGAGCTATTCCGGAAATTTTGTTCGAAGAATTTATCCGATAATATTAAAGTATGAAATCGGAAATACTAAAGGAATTTTCGGAAGAGTTTGTAATAGAAATTTCAAAGGAATGTCCAGATGAAATTTACGAAAGAACTCTAAAAGAATTTCTGAATAAATATCAGAAGTGACTCCCGAAAATAATCTTGAAGAAATATCCGAAGGTGTATCCGATTTTGTTGTTCTGTTCGGTCGAAATGAAAATCAATCAGTGCCTTTTTTGTCGTGTTTCTGCTAAGTAAGCAGACTAGATGAAAACGGCGAAAATACGGCCAAAAATGTTTGCCTTATTTTTTCGAGGGCAAACTTTTGGCCGGGAGTGTATGCTTTGCTATGCTATATTCCTTCCTAAAGCCATTTCCAAAAGAAATCATAAAGAAATTTCCTAAGAAATTCTCCTAAAGGAATTTAGGAACATTTTCCTGAAGAAATTTCCGTAGGTATTTCCGAAGAGTTTTTTGTAGGAACTCCGACCAAATTTTCAAAGCAATTTTCGATGGAATTTCTAAAGGAATTTTCGAAGGAATTTTCTAAGAAATCTTGGAAGAATTTCTGCAGAAATTCTCAAGACTCATAAGGATTTTTTTTAAGGTTTTGCAAAGGAATTTTTGAAGAAACAACTATCTTCAAAGTAATTTCCTGAGAATTTGCCGAAAGAATCCCTGAAGGAAATTCCGAAGAATTTCTTGGAGGATTTCACAGAGAAATTCAAGAATTTCGGAAATTTCTTCAGGAATTCGTTCAGAAATTTCAGCGGAAACACGGAAGCCGATGGTATGGAATTTTCGATGGAAGGAAATTCCGGAGGGGTTTCTAAAATTTCTCCTTAAGGAATTTTTGGAGGTATTTCTAAGTTTGGTTGCGGAGGATTTTTGGAGAAATTTCTTCAGGAGAGAGAAGAAATTCACGAAGGAATTTCTGAAAGAATTTTCGAAAGTATACCTGTGTTTAGCTTCAATCGCTGGAGCTTTGACCATGCAGCGGTATAAGATCCACCATTATTCCGTTCGAGAAGCTATCCTGGGGCGGCATTGCGCATCTCGAATCGAATCACTCGATTTGTACGTTTTTGCATTCGTTTCGAGAAAACTGCGGCATTATGTATTTCTATCGACTTCACCCAGTCGCAGTACAAGATTTTGAATGGTGCCGTACTAGCTCATCGAGTATGTTCTGTCAATTAGACTGTAAACAGACATATTAAGAGATAGCTGTCTTCGTGTTTATAATGCCACCCGCACAAGAGATAACTTTGCAAAAAAAAAAGATTTTCGTTAAAGTCATTTTTGCGCAGATTTCTGGATAATAAGAGATAGCATATTGTCTGGAAACAATGAAGGAAGGTTTATTAATGACATTCTTTGCTTAAAGATACAATAATGAATCATTATTTTCTACACGTACAGAAATAAAAACAAATATAATTAAAAACTCTCATCAAGAAATCACTCTCGAACAAGATTCGAAAGCTATAAAGGTGACGTGTGTTTTACATTCGACTTGAGAAGTTTTCCAGTGTGCTATCTAGTATCCATAATGCCAAAACATCTCGATATTCTTGTACCTCCACAAGCATACCCGAACGATAAGTCGTTGTCGAGATCGAATCGAAAGCCGCAATGCCCAACATGTTCGACTCGATAGAATTTCGTTCGAATCGAGATGCGCAATGCCACCCCTGTTGCTCGGCACATCTGCACTCAACTTACCTCGACGGAAGCACGCTACGTAACAATAATGAGAGCGCTTGCCGATGGGCGAGAGGAGACGGAAGATCGGAAGTTGCTTCCTATAAGGAATTCTCGAGAATATCCGAAGAAGCATGATGGTGGATCGACTGAAATTCCGTTGTTTTTGGTTTTTGGCAAGTCTTATTCCACATTCAAAACAGGGTTTTGGTTTACTGCTGTCCGAATTTTCGAAGGACTTCCGGGAGAAATTCCTGGCAGAATTCGAGCAAGAATTTCTTCTGATGTTCCAGAAAAAAATCTTGTAGAAATCTAAAAATTCATACGAGAATTCCATTTGAAATTTGTTTGGAAATTCCATTGGAAATTCTTTTTCTTTTTTCTTCCGAGAATCCGAGAAATAATATTTATTATTATTTATTCAGACTTATGCCGAAGTGGCCTGTGCGGTATATAAGAGTCTTCTCCATTCGGCTCGGTCCAAGTCATCTTCCACCTGATCGATCCACCTTGCCCGCTGCGCACCTCGCCTTCTTGTGTCCGTCGGATCGTTGTCGAGAACCATTTTCACTGGGTTACTGTCCGACATTCTACGTGCCCGGCCCACAGCAGTCGTCCGATTTTCGCGGTGTGAACGATGGATGGTTCTCCCAACAGCTGATGCAACTCGTGGTTCATTCGCCTCCTCCAAGTACCGTCCGCCATCTGCACCCCACCATAGATGCTACGCAGCACCTTCCTTTCGAAAACTTCAAGTGCGCGTTGGTCCTCCACGAACATCGTCCAGGTCTCGTGTCCGTAGAGGACTATCGGTCTAATGAGCGTTTTGTAGATTGTCAGTTTGGTACAGCGGCGAACTCTATTCGCTCCGTCTTGCAGAGTCCAAAGTACGTACGATTTCCAGCCACTATGCGTCTCCGAATTTCTCTGCTGGTATCATTTTCAGCAGTCACCAGTAAGCCCAAGTACACAAATTCTTCAACCACCTCGATTTCGTTACCACCGATGCAAACTCGCGGTGGATGGCTCACATTGTCTTCTCTTGAACCTCTTCCGATCATGTACTTCGGCTTCGACGTGTTGACGACTAGTCCGATCCGCTTGGCTTCCCTCTTCAGTCTGATGTAGGCTTTCTCCATCTTCTCAAAGTTACGTGCCATAATATCTATGTCGTCGGCTGGACGGACTTATTGAAAATTGTACCACTCGTGTTAATCCCTGCTCTTCGTATTACCCCTTCCAAAGCGATGTTGAATAGCAGAAACGAAAGACCTTGCCGTAACCCTCTGCGGGTTTTGAAGGGACTCGAGAATGCCCCTGAAACTCGAACTACGCACATCACCCGATCCATCGTCGCTTTGATCAACCGTGTCAGTTTATCCGGAAATCCGTGTTCGTGCATTAGCTGCCATAGCTGGTCCCGATCGATTGTGTCATATGCGGCTTTGAAGTCAATATTCGCGGCATTTCTGCAGTACTTGGCGAATGGCGAACACCTGGTCCGTGGTGAAGCGTTCGCACATAAAACCCGCCTGGTACTGCCCCACGAACTCCCTTGCAATTGGTGCTAGTCGACGGCATAAAAATTGGGAGAGTACCTTGTAGGCGGCGTTTAGCAATGGAATGCGCGGTAGTTGCTACAATCCAGCTTAACGCCCTTTTTGTAGATGGGACACACGACACCTTCCATCCAATCCTGCGGCAAAACTTCCTCCTCCCAAATCCTGGTAATGACCCAGTGCAGCGCTCTTACCAGTGCCTCACCACCGTGTTTAAAGAGCTCTCCTGCTAGTTGGTCAACTCCGGGGGCTTTGTTGTTCTTCAGCCGGCCAATCTCCTACTGGATTTCCTGGAGATCCGGAGCCGGTAAACTATGTCCTGAGCGCGTTCTCCTAGGTCCATCACCATACCGCCATCTTCGTCTGTCACATCGCTCAGGTGCTCTTCGTAGTGCTGCCGCCACCTTTGGATCACCTCACGCTCGTTCGTAAGAAGGTTCCCGTTTATGTCCTTACACATATCAGGCTGTGGCACGTGGCCCTTACGTGAACAGTTCAACTTCTCATAGAACTTTCGTGTGTTATTAGCGCGGTACAGTTGCTCCGTCTCTTCACGGTCTCGATCTTCCTGCTGGCGCTTTTTCCTCCGGAAAATCGAGTTTTGTCTGTTCCACGCCGTTTGTATCGTGCCTCGTTCGCCCTCGTGCGGTGTTGCAGCAATCTTGCCCATGTTGCATTCTTCTCTTCCGCTAACTGCTCATACTCGCCGTCATACCAGTCGTTTCTCTGATCCGGGGGCACCGTGCCAAGTGCAGCAATTGTGGTGCTACCAATGGCGGATCGAATATCTCTCCAGCCATCTTCAAGAGACGCTACGCCTAGCTGCTCTTCCGTTGGGAGTGCCACTTCCATCTGCTGCGCGTATTCTTGGGGTAGTCTACCGTCTTGTAGCCGCCCAATGTAAAGCCGCGCGGACGACTTCGACGCATGTTGTACAACGTCGAGAGTTTTGAGAGTAGGCATACTGCAACGAGGTAGTGGTCGGATAGAATATTCGCACTGCGTCAAGTGCGGACGTTCGAATTTACCGTCGATTAGAACGTGGTCGATTGGTCGATTTGGTTTTCCGTTTCTTGGTTAAGTGATCTCCATGTGGCCTTGTGGATATTTTTGCGTGACAAGAAGGTGCTTCGGACTACCATTCCGCGGGAGGCTGCGAAGTTCATGCATCGTGGGCCGTTGTCATTCGATGCGGTGTGCAGACTATCCGGTCCGATGACCGGTCTATCGTCGCATTATCTCTTATATTGTTCGTAATGATTGGTTTTCCAGGCGGCTTATTTGGCCTGCGCAAACCTCCTGTCTTGACGGAGAGCCGTCGTGTCAGGGCTGTTTATCGTCCCACCTAACACCAGGACTTGAGCTTGTGCGCTTTGAGCGGCACACGGTCGCTTTGGTGGGGCCTACTTGCGGATACATGCGAGGCATTCCACGGGGGCATGTCAGTCGATCCTGAGCGACCATTTCGAAAATATTTGAAACTCTGCACAGTTTTTCAATTTCATCTAAATCGTCATTTTTCGATATCAAATCTTCATATTGAGTCACGACTAACTTTTCAAAAGGGTGTATGTGAAAATGGTTTAAAAATATTTAAAAAGCTGCACAGCAAAAACGGAATGTTCGATTGTTATGATTTTTTCAGCAAAGTTAGACAACTAAATGGTGATTCTTAAGAAAATGTGCACAGTAAAAAAAATTTTTTTTTGCCTTTAAAAATATCATTTTGTCACAAAACTCAAATATCTCAAAACCCTATCTTTTTTCGAACGTAATTTTTTTAGGGAAAACGGTCCATTATATTAGCTATCTACCATAAAAATTTGGTGATGGTAAACTAATAAACAAAAAAGTTATGACATTTCAAACATTCCACAATTTTCACATTTAGTAAAAAAATTTTTTTTTCTATGTAAGTTATTTCGAGAATTGCAGTTTGATGCAGATTTTATTGTTAAGGGACGTGATTTAAACAAGTTGTTTTCATGATATTTTGATTTAATTATTCATAGCATCTATAAGAAACTTAGACACGATCCAGTGTTGTGATCAAAAGTATTGATAGTGTCATAATTTTCATTGCACGTGACTGGCGAAAAATTCTTTTAATAGTGTTGAAACCTGTTGATAATAACGTTGATAGAAACATATCAGAAATGTTATTTTTAAGACAAAAGCTGCAAAATCAAAGATTTATATACACGTGTACGTCTATAGTTTACCTGCAAAAAATATACCTCTTAGAGAATAGACTTTATGATCGGGAGGAAACGGGTATCTTCAACAACAACAAATGCATGATAGGTACATACCATGACAATGCTCACGAAAAAGCAAAAAAATTACTACTACTAAGGTTGTTAAAGATCTTATAGTAATTTTGTTCTTCAGTCAAGCAAATGACACCAAACTAGTCAGTAAAAACTTAAAAGTGATTTTGTTTATTGAAATATTACGAACAACATGAGTAGCCGCTTTCTCAACTGTTGTAGGCCGTTTGATGGAAAAAAGTTTTCAAAAGAGTTACGAAATCTCACCGAAAGCACCATAGATAAACTGAAAGCGACTGGTTATGCTCCAATGTCCACATTGAATACAAATTTACGCATTTGCACGTCCTGCCGTCTAAACGTTGACAAAAGAGCAATCTGTATATCATCGGTTGAGCAGAGCGCAGGAAGTTCGAAAACGACAGCAACTGAGGAATTGCCAGATGTATCGACAACAACTGAGGAATTACCAGAAGTATTAAGTGCTGAGAGCCTTGCCACCGTACCATCAGCGAAATCTGTTTCAACATATCAATCGGAAGATGAGTGTATCCAAAAGGTCAACATCGAACGCTTTAACGAGGGCATAGCTGGGATAAAAGTGACTCTGATTAAATGGAGTAAGATGGACTACGTTTATTACCCGGAGAAAAATACCGTGAAATAAACGAAGCTGTACGAAGAAACCTCTTCAAATTAGGACCTGATGATGTGGAAAATACAGACTACGATGAGGTAATTATAAATATGAAGGAAAGGTTCTCGAATGCAGCCACGACAAGGAAAGAAAAATTATTGATTTTGTCGATGCTGCCAAGTTCGTGGTCTATTCAGGATGCCATTGATGAGTTCAAAACCAATAGAAATACAGTAAAAGAGGCAAAACAATTGAAGAATAACTGTCTTTCAACCAAAAATACTAGGTCTAGTACTGCATTAACAGATGAGACAAAAGAAATAGTAGTTCAATATTTTGAAGATGATGAAGTAAGTCGAGCTATGCCTGGTCAAAAAGATTATGTATCAGTAAAAAGATGGAAAGCGTCAAGCAATCCAAAACGATTAATGATGACGACATTGAAAGAAGCGTACACACGCTTCAAGGAAATTCACGATAATATTAAAATAGGTTTTTCCTCATTTGCAAGCCTTCGGCCAAGGCAATGTAAGCTTCTTTCCAATTCAGGAACACATAATGTGTGTGTGCACAACCCATGAGAATATTAATCTTATTTTACATAGTTTGAAAAGAATCAATTTAACAAAGGATATTAAAATGTTAACTGGTAGTCTTTTGTGTGAAAATACAACATCAAATTGCTATCTACGATCTTGTTCGGATTGTCCAGATTCTTCATCATTGGAAAATACTTTATTCGCTGAGTTTGAAGAAAATATATTGATCAGTTATCATTTGAGCAATGGGTGACCACGGATAGGTGTGACATAGAAACTATTGTAAAACCTGTAGATGAGTTTGTGTCATATTTTGCTTGACATTAGAAAGTTTAATCCCTCACGATTTCATTAAAACAGAACAATCCAGCTTTTTAAAAATACGAAAAATACATTACAAAATGGTGAATTTTAGTCATTTGTGATTTTTCTGAAAATTACAGCTTTGTATTGCAAGATGAAGTGCAGTCCCATCACTGGAACGTACAACAAGCTACAATTCATCCATTCGTTATTTATTTTAATGGAAGTACGCAAATTGAACACTTAAGTTTTATTATAATTTCCGAAGATTTAAGACACGATTCAGTATCCGTAAACTTGTTCATTGAAAAATGATTAACTTTTTACGCGTTGATAAGCATAAAGAAGTCAAAAGATATATTTCATGTCTGATGGAGCAGCGTCGCAGTACAAAAATCGTAAGAATTTTTCGAGCCTATGTCAATTTAAATCAATGTACGGAATTGATGCAGAATGGCATTTTTTGCTACATCACATGGCAAAGGTCCTTGTGATGCTATTGGAGGAACAATAAAGCGCATGGCCACAAGAGCAAGTTTAGCCAAAGAACGTGAGCCTCCAATTAACACTGCGAAAGAACTTTTTGATTGGGCAAATCGTAGAAAAGACAAAGATTTAACCAAATTATCATTTTGTTTTACTACTACTGAAGAGTACGAAATAAAGGCTTCAGAGCTCAGAGAGCAATTTAATAACGCGAAAACGATCCAAGGAACCCAAAAATTTCACTGTTTCATTCCATTGTCGGAAAATAAAATTAAAGCAAAACTATACTCAAACTGTGCTGATAATAATTCAAAAGTGTTCGATATTTTAAAAATTTGAATAAAATAAATAAAAATAAGTATTAATAAACTGTTTTCATGATATCATAACCCATACCAAAATTCAAACCCAAAACTCTTAGAGTTTCTATAACAACATTGTGTAACTGCCACATTTAATTTAATACTTAGGATAATATTAATTCATTTTATTTATTTATACATATAATATTTATACATATAATATACATAATATCGATGAATACATAAATATGGAATATCATACAAACAACTTGTTTAACTCACGCAAGGCCCTTAACAATAAAAATCAGCATCAAACTGCGATTCTTGAAAAAAAAATACACGGAAATTTTTTTGTTTACTATATGTGAAAATTGTGAAATGTTTGAAATGTCATAACTTTTTTGTTTATTAGTTTACCATCACCAAATTTTTATGGTAGATAGCTAATATAATGGACCGTTTTCCCTAAAAAATTACGTTCGAAAAAGATAGGGTTTTGAGATATTTGAGTTTTGTGACAAAATGATATTTTTAAAGGCAAAAATTTTACTGTGCACATTTTCTTAAGAATCACCATTTAGTTGTCTAACTTTGCTGAAAAAATCATAACAATCGAACATTCCGTTTTTGCTGTGCAGCTTTTTAAATATTTTTGAACCATTTTCACATACACCCTTTTGAAAAGTTAGTCGTGACTCAATATGAAGACTTGATATCGAAAAATGACGATTTAGATGAAATTGAAAAACTGTGCAAAGTTTCAACTCAATAGAAAATCATGAATTAAAAATTTTCTTAAATTTTGATGCTGTTGCTTGGAATCGCTCAATGCAGCTTTTTATAGGAATTTAACAGGGCCCACTGTCAAACCACACCACATCCTAGGCAAGCCCCACAACTCGCAGATGGCCTGGGGAGGGATTGTCAAGACCTTGGACATAGTCCCTGCTGCCCGCATTTTTTAATAATTCCCTAGGAAATTCCTTCAGTCATTCGTTTCAAAATTATTGGCATAAATCTATTCGGGTTGGTCTTAGGAAATTCTTCCTTAAATACATTTTCAAATGCCTCCAGGAATTTCTTCTAAAATTTCTCCAAAAATTCTTTCCGGAGCTCCTTTAGGAATAATTTACAAAATTCCCCCTGTAGTTCATTTGGATATTTCTCCAAGGATTATTTCGTAAAGCCTTCCGAAAGGCCTTTGTAAATTTCTCCAGAAATTTCAATGTAAGATTTCTTCCAAAATTCATGCATGCATTATCCCAGAATTTTTTTTTGAAAAAGTTCATCCGGAAAATTATTGAAGAATGAAATAGAAAATCCTAAATGAAGTTTTGGAGGAGCTTCTAACGGAAATTTCAAAGGGTTTCCAGGAAAACTTCGTAAAAAAATCTAAAGAGTTCTCAAAGAAATCCTCAAAATAATTTCCAAATAAAATTTACGAAGGATTCATAGAAGAAATTCTGAAGGATTTTTTGAAGATATTCCCGAAATAAAGTTCGAAGGAATTTCAAATGGAAACTTCGAAAGTCTAGAAGAATTTCTTACAGAATTGCTAAATAAATTCGAAGGAATACTTAAAAGAATTCTCGAAAGAAATCTTGGGGTAAGCTCTAAAGAAATTCCTGAGTGAAATTTCGTAGGAATTTCAAGAATATCTTCCTAGAGTTTACAAAGGGATTTTTTGAAAAAGTACTATTAGGGTTCTTAAAATTTATTCCGCAGAAATTCCTAAAAGAATTTCTAAAGGCAATCCTAAAACAATTTCCATTGTGTTGTAAGTACTGAAAAAAAATCATTAAAGAAGAGTCTTTTCAAATTTTCCTTCAATTTCATCCGAATAAATTTCTGGATTTATCTCCGATGCAACTTCCGGAGGATTTTCAGAAGAAATCCCAAGACATTCTGAAAGAATTCTTGAAAGAATGTCCAAGAAAAATGTTTAAAAATGTTGAAAGTTCCCACAGAATTTAATTTGGAGATTCCGTTTAGAACTTCTTTTACGAATATGTTTTAGAAATTCTTTTGTAAATTTCCTTAAGAATTTGGAAAATTCTTAGAAAATACCTCTGGAAAATCCTTCGGGAAATATATCAGGAATACCTACGGAAATTGTTTTAGGAGAAATCTTTCAGAAATTTCTTCAGGAAATCCTTAGAAAGTCCAAATTATTTTCGGAAATACTTTGGGAAATTTCTTCGAAAATTCCTTTAGAAATTCCCTCGGAAATGCTTCTAGAAATTCCTTCGAGAATTCCGTTGCAAGTTCTTTTGAGAACTGTTTCCGAAATTATTTTAGAAACTCCTTCTGTATTTTTTTTACAAAACTTGGAAATTGTGTTTGGAATTCCTACGGAAACCTCTTCAGAAATTCCTTTATATGTAAATACGAAAATTGTTTTAACAAAACCTTCCAAAACTTCTTAAGAAGATTTTTTTTTGAAATACTTTATGCATTGCTTTGGAAATTGCTTTAGGAATCCATGCCCAAATTGAATAAGGAACCCCTTCAACTTTTTAAAATGGTATTCATCAGCAATTATTTCAGGATTTTCTCAAACAAATTCTTCCAGTAATTCCTTACGAATTCCCTTCCGAAACTCTTGGAATTCCTTCGAAATTCATCTTGGGAATATCTTCATAATTTCACTCAAGAAATCTTGAGAAAATTTATTGCAAATTCCTCAAGTTTAATTAAAAATTCTTTAAGGTTTTCAAACACTCCTTTAGAAATTCTTTTGGAAATCAGAAATTCATTCAGACATTCTTTTAGGAATCATTCAGAAAATACTTCAAGAGTTCCGTCGGACATTTCATCTGATTTCATCAGATTACATTTTTACCAAAACTTTCTTTAGAATTTTCTATTTCAGGAAAAAAGTCTCCGAATTTTTTTTCGGGATATTACCTGCATCAATTTTATAAGGAATCTTGTATGGCTTTACTAAAAGCAAGAGGAAGTTATGAAGAAATATCATGATGAACTTACGAACGCCTCTTCAGAGGATTTTCTGAACGTAATTTTCTAAGTTATTCCTGAAGTGGAAAGAATTCCTAGAGAAAAAGATTTCGGAAAGATTTTTCAAAGTAATTTCTAAAGGAATTGCTAAAACTTTTTCCGAAGGAATTCTTACAGGAATTTACGAAGGAATTTCCAATAGAATTTTCGAAGAAATACTTATCAGAATTAGAAATTCTAGGAAAATAATTTTTTTTTTCTCAGAGCAAATTTGGCATATATAATTAAATTTCCCCATCATGCCCCAGCTTAGCTCCGCTAGTGATCTTACTCTAGAACCAAGATTCAATCCAACTTTCAACATGGAAGCTGCACATTTTACCGCTAACCTACACAAAATTCTGGTCAAGCACTACTCGATGCTTCCAGCATTATGAACTAGTACAAAGTTTCAAACGAATCAAGCGTTTGCTCCCTGGTTAAACTTACGCATTGCTTTTAAACTACTTATGGAGAACAGCCCAGCTTCTACTCTGACACATCTGTCTACACTCTTCAAACATTACAGTGAGTATCCAAAATACCTGTATGTTATTTACAGAGGCATCTACAATCATAATGAACGGAACATCTTTCCTGTGCGTTTCGGAACCGTTATGAATCTCCAGTGGCTTCTGTGAAAAGCAAAATTAAACTTGAATTTACCCCAGATCACAAACTGCTAAAACATTCCATTCCTCTAGTCCACTGGATGATTGTAATGATCTCTGAACGACCTAAAGGTTACAGCGCTCTTGAACCGGAGGTTATTAGAATGGATTAAAATTGCTTCGCGGGCCACAGGCTTTATACTTACGGAGTGTACAGGAAAAATCGAATATCCTCATGCGGGCAGTCGTAGTCTTTCTTCCACATGCACTTGAAGAAATTTAGATCAAAAATGCCACCGGAAAATAAGCTCCACGTCTCTGAAACAATCAAAACACTCACTCATTTTACTAGCTAGCCACAATTTCGCTTCAGCGTGATCATTTGCAGCTCTATAAATTTTTAATATTTTTGCATGTTTCAAATTAGAGCTAATCGGAGGCCGTTGAAACAGTAGAAAAACACTTTCCATTTCACTATCGGGCTCATACTAGCCCGCTCGAAAATAGCTCAAACTCCATTACCTATTAGCAACGATAGAATTAGTAACAGTCGCACCAACGAACTCATTTTCCTTTATGATAATTGAAACGTTTTCTAATCGCTATTAAAATAAACCATCCAACAGCAATGCCAATAATTGACCCTTAGGGCATCGAAACTTGATCACTTCACCAACAATAATCGCTCATGCTCCTTTCGAGGGCAGTTGCTACAAATGGTTTTCCACCACGAAGCACCGACAATTTCCACCGAAGGCTCGAAGAAAGTACGACCTCATCGTTACGGAAGCGCGAATAGAACTGAAAAGTTTGCGCCGCTAAGCGGGTACCCACAGATGGCTGAGCCGGCAAACGAGGGCCCCACGCTATCCATCTACCGTACGGTCGTTGCCAGTGGAGCTCTCCTCAGCTACCTCAATTTTCTAGTTAGCGATTTTTTTTTCTTTCACCAGATTTGCCATTTCTCTCGTGTGTTGTTTTCCCGGCCGATGGGTTCTGCGCTACCGCCATACAGTATGTATGTACCATTCAGGCGAGCACTGCTTGAAACACAAGAAATATAGCAAAACAGGTCCAACGGCTTTTGTGGCGGAATTTTCCGATGATCGTCAATCGGGCGGAAAGTGTGATAATTTTGCAATTAGTTCAAATTAAGTTTTTTGTAGAGCATTTTCCACCTTCTGAATCGCTTACTTAATCTCATTGACTGGCACTGTGAGTGTAAACAAACGAAGAAGTGAATAAACGTTTAGTCTGTAATTAAGAGCTACATTTTTTTTCATTAAGGAGATAGCTTGCCATCGGCGAGTCAGAACTATTCCACTTATTCACATATGTACTTCCACTTCAACACTAAGGACTTCTCGTACTTGACTCTCCTTGTCAAGTCAATGTATCTCGAACTTCAGACGAGTTGAATACGTATCCATAGAGCTACAAAGTGGTGGAATTAACACTAATAGTGCTAACTCATCTTATGTCAAATATTTTTAAGAAGGATTTTTTTAAATTGGTTTCTTTCATGGAATAAGAGAATAGAAATCAATATATTAAACTTTGCTACTGTAACTCAACTTTCAACATATAAAAAAACTAATTGAAGTTAAGTTTACAGTTTAATTCACACCAATCAATCTCAGCATTACTTCGCTTTGTCGCCCACCACACGTTGAAGAAAAACAAGCCTTACTATACTTCTATTATTGTCGCCTCCGTACGTGTGGGACTCTCACCCCTCACGAACGCATCAGTTCCTATTCCGGAGACACACGTAACTTTTTCACAGAGCTTTTCTCGGTTTCCCGATCAAGTAAGATCAACGCGTCGCGTCGTATACCGCATCAGAGGAGTAAACACAACCATGCGGGGCAATAAAATGCAACAACAATAGAGTCGTGCAAAAAGTGATGCATTTTATGGGACCTTGATACCAAGAGCCACGTTAGGCATTTGCGATGATCATGATGAAAAGCGGTGCTATAAAGTGCAGCTCCGCAGATGTGTACAAAACAAATAAATTCATGTGAGGAGTATGCGGTCTGGTTAGGTGGTTAGGAAGCATAAATGATGTTCCGGAAAATTACGCTAAGACAGATGTTAGTGGCAGAGGATGATCATGATCGGATAGAATTGCGGTGGTTGTTTTTGTTCGACATGATGTATGGTGTGAAGTTGATTCATTTTGGATGATTTAGGTGAGATTGATGTTGAAGATGGATAAACCACGCAAATAAAAAGCACGCAGTGGAAGTAGAGAAGAAGTTTATTTCCGTTCGGTTTGATCTACTGTGTATTATTTTGAGTTCAATTAAACAGCCGCAAGGATGCCTCATTCCAGTTAGATGAATCTTATGTGGTGGTCTTTTCCGTTGAAAATAAGAGTAGTCATGCTGAATTTTCGCCTCACAATTACTTTTTTGTTTCGCACAGGGTTGTTAATCGATAAATTATCGTCGTTAATTTAACGCCAACTTCGATAACGATGATGCTTTTACGATAATGCTTCGCTGACGATAAAGTGAGCGTTGAATTAACGTTATCGTTATCGAGTATTCGTTGATTTATCGACAATTATCGAGTTAACTGTAACATGTACTATAGTTCAAAGTGCAAATATTCACAAGTTGGATTTGCAATATCTATTTTAAAAATATTGTATCGCCATACACCCAGGTTTTTTTTCACACGGTTGGAATTCATTAATTTCTCGGTCAACCTAAACTTTCACAGCTTTTTAAATACCCCCTGAATTTTCTTTTATTTTTCTAAAATTTTTCGTTGGGTTAACTTATGGTTTCATTGACGCTGAAGGTCTTAATCAACTAAAACCAAACCGTGCAAAAAACCCTGGGTGTATAATATTCAGGAACGCCTTTAAATCCTGGAATTAAATTGGGATTCAAGGAGGTCACCGAATTGACCAAAACACTATTTCATTCAATCATTAAAGTTCTTACAGAGTCGCAGGTGTTCATAGTAGAGAATCTGAGAGCATTTTCAATGTCTACCTATACTTATGTTTAATCTAGCATGATTAAAAAAAATTCTGTTTTGAAGATCCGGAGTACCCAGTTATATGAATATTCTCGTCACCTATTCAATATGATTTGGTTAGACTAAGCAGTTTAGTCTAACCAAATCATATTGAATAGGTGACGAGAACAGATAATGTTTACTCGGTACTGGTGCTGCCTGGAATGCATTGGAACATCTATGCTGCATAGTGAAAAAAAGCACTAAACCACAAACAGAGCACCTCACTTCTCATTGTTTCGTATTAAGCAATAATTTTAGAGTACCCCGCTTCAATCTAACTCTCATCAACCAGCTGCAAACAATTTGTTTCATTCTCGGCTTCTGTCAAAATTTTACACCAACATCATTCGCGTAATCTAGTAACCCCATTATCGCAAAATTATCGAGTTAACTTACGTTAAATTATCGAACTCCGATAATAATTCAGTTGATTCATCGTTATCGTAGCAACCGATAACGTTGATCACAATCAACTTTATCGGCGATAACGATAAATTAACGATTAACAACCCTGGTTTCGCAAATATAATAGATTAGACTGATACAACTTTATAAGTGAACTTGCTCAAAATTCTCTGAAATTTTCCAGTAGTGAAGCAAAAACCTAATCTAACTTCATGGTTTTGCGAGACGATTATTTTAGAAATATTTTCAGGATGATAGTGGCTACTGCCTTTTTTATAGCAGGTTCCAAGGGGCCTCCGATGAAGGGGTCGATTTTGGACCATGCATACATAAGTGTCAAATTTCATGTTCCTTCAAGATGATGAATATAGACTCTATTTAAGATAAATTTTGAGGACTGTATGTGTTACCGACGCGACAATCACAACAGAAATCTGATCCCAAACGAACGACGCTGGCGCGCGCCGATGTACCCAAAACAATGAAAATGATTCATACAGTGACGCGTCCGCACATAATTAATTACGAGTGCGCCTCAGTGCAGTGCACTACCAGCATAGGTCAGTTCGATTTGTTTGTGCTAGACTCAGCAGCACCACGTTCTGAACGCGCGCATCGAACCCATACGGCGGCTTGATGGGCCCGGGCAGAACCGCAATAACCAAAAATTGTAAAAATGTAGAATAGGCAAAAATTCTGTATACATATACCCTAAAGTATCAATAAAGTTTGCTGTTTTCGATTTAGTCTTTAGACGACGGGAAGATTAGGAAGAAAAGTATTTCCACATGGTAGTTCAGTCTCGAATAGATGAAACTCTCTTCTTGATTTCAACGCATTCAGACGTAGAATTGCCAATCTAGAGATGGCGAGTTCGAATCTCGGCCCGGTCTGATGTTTTCGGGTGAGAAACATTCCCGACTCCCTGGGCATAGTGTATTCATTGTACTTGCCATACAAGATACATACTCATGCAATGGCAAACATAGAAAACTTTCAATTAATAACCGAAGAAATGCTAATAGAATACTAAACTGAAAAGTAAGCCAAGTTTCAGTTGGAATGAAGAGCCATGCAAGAAGAAGGAGAAAAAAAAGTTGCCAAATCCATGTTTATCTGCTCTTAATTGAAGTCTGCTGATCTACAAGATTTCCTTAAACAGTCGATGTGTACTACACCATTATCTACCTGGATATAGACGAATCCAAGTAAAACTAAGAAGAAGATGACCGGTGGTGTTAACTTTGACAGATTCTACAGCACACAGAAAGATAATTTTAAAATGCGGAAAAAAGTTCAGTATGATACAGTAGACGTTCGATAACTGCAAGTCATTTAACTGCAATTCGATAGTTGCAACAGTTTTGTAGTTATCGGACGCTAAACTTCAAACTGATGTCAAACTCAATGACAGCTGCATTGCGCTGCACATTTAGATGCACTTTTATTGCATCTGACGTCGATTGACAACCGTTTGACGTCTAGAATGGGTTGCAGTTTTCAAACGACATTCGTTAACTGAAAAGCTACTGTAAAATTCTTAACATGTACTTCAGAACTTTTTCCGTATCGTACATCAATCAGATTTTAATTACGTTTTGTTTTGGGATCAGCGTTAGCAAGGATCCGACTACCTCGAAGGTATCCCCGTCTATCGTAACACTGCTTCCCAGGCGGGCCCTGTCGCGCTCGGTTCCGCCCACAAGTATGTACTTTGTCTTTGACGCATTCACCACCAGTCGAACTTTTGTTGCTTCACGTTTCAGGTGGGTGTACAGTTCTGCCACCTTTGCAAATGTTCGGCCGACAATGTCCATGTCATCCGCGAAGCAAATAAATTGACTGGATCTGTTGAAAATCGTACCCCGACTGTTACACCCGGCTCTCCGCATGACACCTTCTAGCGCAATGTTGAACAACAGTCACGAAAATCCATCACCTTGTCTTTGTCCCCGGCGCGATTCGAACGAGCTGCACAGATAAAAATATGTTGTGATTTTAAATGTATTTTCATGCACATATTTGGAGCATGCAAATAAACGTAACATTCAATCGATCTCACTATTCTTTTAAACCGAAATAAATTTAAACTGTGCTTGCTTGTAAAATTCAGTCAAATTTAATTGAATATCGAATGTTAATTCGTTTGATGGGATAAGCTGCAATTTTACACGCCGTTGAATTTTAAAAATTATTTGCTGTGTGGAGTGTTCGCCCGAAATCTTCACACAGTTTTGCACACTATCCACCGTTGCTTTGATCAGTCTGATCAGTCATCAGACTGATTCGATATCTTAACTACTTCGCGACGAGTGGAACACGCACTGTACTTACTTGCTCGATGGCTACCGCAAACTATTGAAGATCACGATTGTTTCGACCGGAGCAAAGCGCAGTACATGCGCATGAGCCACCGAACACGAAATAGATATTTTTCATTTTCGCGACGACTGAAACACGCACTGTACTTACTTGCTCGATGGCTACCGCAAACTCCATTAGGCCGAACAGATCATTTGGCCAAATAGGTCATATGGGCGAATGGGCCATTTTGTCGAAAAAGTCATTTGGCCGAACAAGACATTTGGCCAAAAAGGTTATTTGGCTGAACAGGTCCTTTGGCCGAATAGATCATTTGAACAAAAAGTTATTTGGCCGAATCGGTCATTTGAAAAGTGAGAAATGAGGAGTGAAAAGTGAGAAGTTAGTAGTGAGATGTCTCACTTCTCACTTCGCACTACTCACTTTTCACAGTGAGAAGTGGGAAATAAGTACACCCAAGAAACAAATCTGGCAATAATTGTATAAAATCTTGGCATAAGGTACCCCGGGGCAAGTGAAAATACGGGGTAAGTGGGTACTATGGCTGCCAATTAATCGGTGAACGTTTTTAATGGTAACAATGTTATAGAAAGATGAAGCAGAATTATCAACGAATTCGCCTGGCACAAAAAATTTTGGAATCAAAACCATTTGCGGCACCATACTAATGGTATTGTTAAATCATGACTTTAAACTACCGGCAAAATCTATCACTTTTATTTTAATTCAATGGATTTCCAACAAAATAGTCGTTCCTAAATTCATCATTGATGTGGAAAGTGAATATTTTGAGCAATTAAATAATTGTGTGACATCAAAAACGATTTAAAAGTTTTTATTGAAGCCAAAATCTGCAATTTTCACTTTCCCTTGATTTTTAACATACATGGGGCAAGTGGGACATATTTGAACAACATTTTCGATAGGGCCATTTTACCTGTTTTTAGATTGTTGTCTAGTGAAAAATAACTTCGACACTCATATATCATATGGATCTGAATCAAATGCAGTTGATATCGTTGGTTTAGTTGTTAAGAAGTAGTGTACAGTTGATTTACCGAATGTGTATTTTACTTTCTGAAAATAATCTCCATCATGGAAAAGAGCAATGGTTATAACTATGCAAAATTTTCCGTTTACAGTGCAAACAATCTACTTATTCTACAATAGATCAACAGGTTTTGTCTTGTGTTTTGTTATTTTTAAACTTCGCATCAGATTAACAGATTTTAGGATGAATAAAGTGCTTAAGACATAAATTGGCCATTTCGTTCTATTACAAATTTACAACACCGCCTGAATAAAAACGTTCCTTTTTAGGTTCTAATTTATGTAATGATTTGTGTTAAACATAGAAACATTCATTCGAAAAGTGAACAAAGATTTGCTTATCTCTTCCATCTAACACATTTGGTAAGAAAGTAAGCTAATGTAAAGCCAGACAACAGACAATTAAACGGTAATCCGGCTGTTGCCTTGATTTTATATCTGCTAACATTGTAATCCTTTCGTTTTGCCAAAAAACAAAAGTCTGACAAGCAATAAACCTTCATCCATGATCTGAAATACTACGACTCAGAAATTACATGAGCGTTATATCTACATTTTTCAAATTAGTTTCGTTCGACAGTATAGAGCAGAATAGGTCCCACTTGCCCCGTTTGAAGGGGTAAGTGGGTCCCACAGGTAAATTTATTTAAGTCACTACCAATATTTTTGTAACTTAATAAATTGCTTACAACACGTCTACACTTCAACAACGGAAGCATATAATGATGTATCCGTGGCTAATGTCCTGAAATGCCTTGCTTTCTAAGTATGCTTTAGCGATTTTGCTGAACTAGCGTTTTTTAGGTCCCACTTGCCCCGGGGTACCTTATACAATTCTGTAAGCTTTTTATACAAATATTGTATTAAAATAATACAAATCTGTATTATTTCAATACAAAAATTGTATTAAAATCTTCCGAAATTGTATATGCCAAATTATTATACAGTTTCTGTAAGGTTCTTATGCAGAATTGTATTAAAATCTGCCATCCGCTGGTTGGATGTAGTAAGAAGTAAGATGTCTCACTTTTCAAATGACCTATTCGGCCAAATGACCTGTTCAGCCAAATGACATGTTCGGTCAAATGACCTATTCGGCCAAATGTCTTGTTCGGCCAAATGCCCTATTCAGCCAAATTTCCTATTCGGCCGATTGTATAACATTTCGCCAAATGACCTTTGGCGGAATGTACTATTTTGCGGAATATTATTAACAATAGCTCAGTGTTCATTCGTTGAAACTTTAAAGCCAATAGAAAGTCGAGAAAATTTTCAATCGATTCATCGATAAAGACCGGGCCAGAATTTGATCCCAGCCACTTCCAGCATAGCCTAGAAGAAGTGGACGAGCTACGGCTCGCATTGTTTATTTCACCTCTTAACAATATCCAACATGGTATGTGTACAGCACTAATGATTGTCTGTTAGGATGGCATACACCACATGGTCAAATGGGTTTCGGCCAAACGACTCTTATCCTTTCATAAATTCATTAAAAAAAATTCTCCTAGGAGAACATTTTCAATAATTTAGTGTTTAGGTTGTCACTATCTACAAAATATTCGCCTTTCCATTACATTTATCCTGCAATATTTAAAAAAAATAGAAAATTGCGTAATTGGAATTTTAGTTTTAAGAACAAATGACGGAAAAATATGTTAAGCTCTTTTTAGTGGAATGTATTCAACCGTCTTAGACGAGTTTACTACTTTCCATTTAATTCCACTAAGTTTTGTTATCTTTGCAGATACGTATTTCGATCTCAACTGTGAGGTCGTTTTCAGTGTCACGTACTTGACTCGACTTGAAGAAAACAATCGCAGCTTACACTATTTATACAAAGCTAGGTACCTAATCTAATCTAATTTGCCAACTTTATTTACCTATACAACTAATTACCTTATTGCTAAGATAGAAACATGAAGAGCCATGAGCTGCCGTTGACCCTGATTCAACAGCGCCGTTTATACCTGTCGGTAGATTTTCAAACTCTCAGCTACATTGAGTTTCCATGGGGAAGGAACATTTCTTAAAACTTTAATATTTGATGCTGTAATTGGGTGATTTTCCTTATACACATGCTTTGCCTACCTTAGATCTAAATTCGTAATGTAATCCCTTATAGTTTTCTCTTTTCGCCTTACTTACTTCCGCCATATGTTCCTTGATCCTTACATCTAATGATCTTTTTGTTTGGCCAACATAGATTTTTTCACATTGGGAACAACTTATTTAATAAACGCCTGCCTTATTTAACATTTCTACTTTATCCTTCGTTGAACCCAATAAAGACTTGAGCTGGTTGTTTC
Organism: Armigeres subalbatus; assembly: GCF_024139115.2. NCBI lineage: Eukaryota > Metazoa > Arthropoda > Insecta > Diptera > Culicidae > Armigeres > Armigeres subalbatus. The sequence continues at coordinate 395,354,722 of NC_085140.1, read as the reverse complement.
TACTGGAGAATACTAGGTCGATGCCGAATTTCTTTAGTCGAGGGTGTAGCTGGCTGGTGATGTGTTTATCATATGATCGGGGTTCAGCCAAACCGCACCAAGCGGCTTTTCGACTGACTTGTGATATTTTGTTCGTCAAAGGACAACGGAAATAGTTTCATATCACTTTAAACGTACATTTGCAGTAAGATATCCTCAGTTATGGGATTCAGGGATATCCGATACGATTTACGATCAATTAAATCTGCTAAACGAAAGTTTGAGCAGAAAAATCGGTTATTTTTCGTTGACGCCTGGTGTGTTTTGGCTGAACTCCGACCATATGTGACCGAAACTCTTTTTAGTGGCTCATCAATCGGTGTCAGCGTTGTAAGCCCATTTCGTCGTAGGGTCATTTCCTTCTTGTTGATGATCGCTCGTACAGTCCTCTCCTGGTATCCGTTGATCTTCGCTGTTATCAAGATGTGTCGTAGTTCAGTTCCTTCGTTTTTCTTTCTTCGCTCAGGGGTATCGTCTGCATCCTGTGGATCATGTGATGAAATGCTGCCATTTTATGTTAATACGAATGGTTCGATGTATATGGGATTATGGGATGGCTCTCATGGTGTTCGTGGGCTTCCTGTAGATTTCGAGGCTCAATGTTGTATTTGTTTCCCTGATGACCAGTAGATCCAAGAATGGTAGTTTACCTTCTTTTTTCTCCTCGAAGGTAAATCTGATGTCCTTATGCACGTTGTTTAGCGCTTCCAAAATCCTGGGTAGATCCTTTCGGTTGATGATGCTGAAGATGTCGTCGACGTACACTCCCCGCCAAAAGTTTGGATTCACCCTCGAAAAATACAGGCAAAAATTTTTGGTCGTATTTTCGCCGTCTTACATCCGATTTTGGGTTTTGTTAGCTCAATACAAAGAATATGAGTAGATTTTGCCTCGTATGTATTCTAAACTAACAATTTTAATTTTTTTTATGTGCTAAAATATTACGAAGTTTTATCAATGCATATCAAAGATAATTAAAATTGGGTTCCGTTCCACTATTTATTCCGAAATTTTGCGGGCTCAATTTTGAGAAAAATCAAATATTTTCACCACACAAATTTAAGAAAAATGTGTATCTTTATGTAATATTTTAGCACATAAAAAATAAGAATTATTGGTTTAAAATACCTACGATGCTAGATCAGCCAATACTCTAGAAGATTCAGAGCATATTTCATTGGAACGCTAGGGAACAATGCCGCTACGTCAAATGATACCATTATGTCATCTTCTTCGATGTGTCCTGATTCCAAAAGCTTCTTGGCGAACTCCTGGGTGTTGATGACTGACCTGCTGGGGAATGGTTTCGGCATACTCCTTTGCCTTTACCAACCATTTGGCTATGTTTTGGGTAGGGGAACCCACTGATGAAACTATCTATCGCATCACCTTCCCGGGTTTATGGATTTTTGTTAGTCCTTTAATCCTAGGTAGAACCGGGTTTACTGACTTCACTCGAGCATTTCCGATGATCGCCTTACACTCCTTTATTGTTTTGTCCGTGAGTCTTAGCTTGGCTTGAGTCTTGGTAGCGGATCCACTCTCAAATGTATATAAGGTCCTCTGCTGATTTTCGTCGTCATCTGTTCGTCGTAGTCCTCTTTATCCATTACCACTACTGCATTGCCCTTATCGGCTTTTACGTAGTACACTGGTTTTGTAGTATACTGGTTTTTCCTTTAGCTCCTTTAGAATCCATCTCTCGTCATGGTTCGATGTCTCGAGCCGTCCTTCTTTGGTGGCGTTTGCCACGATGTTCCTCGCTGTATTTTGATCCTGTTGCTCGATATTTCGGAAAATCGCTGTCTCCATGTCCACGATGATCTGACCCACGACTGATTTCTGTTTTATCGCAAACCCCAGTCTCTTATTGAGGTGGGCTAGTTGTTCCTCCGTAAACTGCTGCGTCGAACGGTTCACGACGAATCCTTCGATGATCTGAACGGTGGGTTTGTCAGTACGGACTTCCTCTGCTGATTTCGCTCGCAAGTTGTTCAGTTTTTTTCCTGTGCAGTCTCCTCTTCCGGTCTGATTCACATTCTTTTGCCCTTGAAGAAGGTAAAGAGGGCAGAAGAATGTGAATCAGACCGGAATCATTTTTTTTTATTTTTAGCATGCAAACTTCAGAAATTCTTTTTATGCATTCATCGACGTTTATTCACTAAGAGGTGTAATATATTTATTTATTATTTAATAGAGGTATCCACAACCGAATATAAAAAAAGTATTTATGCTTGGAATTTTTAAATAAGTCAACTACATTGCTGCAGTTTTTGACAGCAACCTATTCTCAATTAATTTGAAAAACAACTGAAGTTTAATTTTTCTTCAAATCCTTACGTAAAACCTATGCTGCATGTTCCTATTCCGATTAACATTTTGTTTAATTATAATTAAGCCAAACGACGTTCAAGCGAACCGGCGATCGATTGATACAAGAGACGGGCTAATACTACTGCAAAACCTCTTTTTGCGCCCAAAACGGGGGAGCGTAAATGGAATCAGAGCGTAAAAAGAGGGAGCGTTATTTCGAATTTAGGGCGTAAAAAGAGGGAGCGTTATTTGGAATTTTGAGCGTAAAAGGAGGGAGCGCTATTTGGAATTTGGAGCGTAAAAAAAGTTTGCAATCTTTTAGGTAAGCAAAATTTGATATTTAACTCACTTTTAGTCTTAAGATGTGTCTTTTACCAATTTTGGTATTAGGGTCGTCCAAATTGTTTCCGTTATCGTGGTCGTCCAATTGTTTGAATGCCTTAAGATGTTCTTGGTACGCCAAAAAATCAAGAAGTCATGAGTGGTGCAGATCCTTGATAACGCACAGTAAGACGTTCATCATCGTTTTCACGTATTTAAAGTTTTACAAGAACCTCCTGGAGCTTGGACCTGTGTTTTGTGATACATTGGATAGAACATAACCATTGCATAGGTTCACGGCCATCCAAGAAAACCCTGGAATAGGCCTTAAGATCTACACGCGTAACCAGAAATATTTTGCCTTGTTTCAAAAATGATACAACCCCTTTGTGGTACATATAATAGAATGCATCCATTGGATATGTTCACGGTCATCCAAGAAACCCCTGGAATAGGCCTTAAGATCTACACGCGTAACCAGAAATCTTTCGCCTTGTTTCACAAATGGTTCAACCCCTTTGTGGTACAAAGAACAGAATGCGTCCATTGCATAGGTTCACAGTCATCCAAGAAAACCCTGGAATAGGCCTTAAGATCTACACGCGTAACCAGAAATCTTTCGCCTTGTTTCAAAAATGGTACAACCCCTTTGTGGCACATAGAATAGAATGCGTCCGTTGCATAGGTTCACGGTCATCCAAGAAAACCCTGGAATAGGCCTTAAGATCTACACGCGTAACCAGAAATCTTTCGCCGTGTTTCACAAATGGTACAACCCCTTTGTGGTACATAGAATAGAATGCGTCCGTTGCATAGGTTCACGGTCATCCAAGAAAACCCTGGAATAGGCCTTAAGATCTACACGCGTAACCAGAAATCTTTCGCCTTGTTTCAAAAATGGTACAACCCCTTTGTGGCACATAGAATAGAATGCGTCCGTTGCATAGGTTCACGGTCATCCAAGAAAACCCTGGAATAGGCCTTAAGATCTACACGCGTAACCAGAAATCTTTCGCCGTGTTTCACAAATGGTACAACCCCTTTGTGGTACATAGAATAGAATGCGTCCATTGCATAGGTTCACGGTCATCCAAGAAAACCCTGGAATAGGCCTTAAGATCTACACGCGTAACCAGAAATATTTTGCCTTGTTTCAAAAATGATACAACCCCTTTGTGGTACATATAATAGAATGCATCCATTGGATATGTTCACGGTCATCCAAGAAACCCCTGGAATAGGCCTTAAGATCTACACGCGTAACCAGAAATCTTTCGCCTTGTTTCACAAATGGTTCAACCCCTTTGTGGTACAAAAGAATAGAATGCGTCCGTTGCATAGGTTCACGGTCATCCAAGAAAACCCTGGAATAGGCCTTAAGATCTACACGCGTAACCAGAAATCTTTCGCCGTGTTTCAAAAATGGTACAACCCATTTGTGGTACATATAATAGAATGCGTCCATTGCATAGGTTCACGGTCATCCAAGAAAACCCTGGAATAGGCCTTAAGATCTACACGCGTAACCAGAAATGTTTCGCCTTGTTTCACAAATGGTACAACCCCTTTGTGGTACAAAGAACAGAATGCGTCCATTGCATAGGTTCAGAGTCATCCAAGAAAACCCTGGAAAAGGCCTTAAGGTCTACACGCGTAACAAGAGATCTTTCGCCTTGCTTCAAAATGGTACAACCCTTTGTGGTACATAGAATAGAATGCGTCCGTTGCATAGGTTCACGGTCATCCAAGAAAACCCTGAATAGGCCTTAAGATCTACACGCGTAACCTGAAATCATTCGCATTGTTTCAAAAATGGTACAACCCCTTTGTGGTACATAGAATAGAATGCGTCCATTGAATAGGTTCACGGTCATCCAAGAAAACCCTGGAATAGCCCTGAAGATATACACGAGTAACCAGAAACCTTTCGCCTTGTTTCAAAAATGATACAACCCCTTTGTGGTACATATAATAGAATGCATCCATTGGATATATTCACGGTCATCCAAGAAAACCCTGGAATAGGCCTTAAGATCTACACGCGTAACCAGAAATCTTTCGCCTTGTTTCAAAAATGGTACAACCCCTTTGTGGTACATAGAATAGAATGCGTCCGTTGCATAGGTTCACGGTCATCCAAGAAAACCCTGGAATAGGCCTTAAGATCTACACGCGTAACCAGAAACCTTTCGCCTTGTTTCAAAAATGGTACAACCCCTTTGTGGTACATATAATAGAATGCGTCCATTGCATAGGTTCACGGTCATCCAAGAAAACCCTGGAATAGGCCTTAAGATCTACACGCGTAACCAGAAATCTTTCGCCTTGTTTCAAAAATGGTACAACCCATTTGTGGTACATATAATAGAATGCGTCCATTGCATAAGTTCACGGTCATCCAAGAAAACCCTGGAATAGGCCTTAAGATCTACACGCGTAACCAGAAACCTTTCGCCATGTTTAAAAAATGGTACAACCCCTTTGTGGTACATAGAATAGAATGCGTCCGTTGCATAGGTTCACGGTCATCCAAGAAAACCCTGGAATAGGCCTTAAGATCTACACGCGTAACCAGAAATCTTACGCCATGTTTCAAAAATGGTACAACCCATTTGTGGTACATATAATAGAATGCGTCCACTGCATAGGTTCACGGTCATCCAAGAAAACCCTGGAATAGGCCTTAAGATCTACACGCGTAACCAGAAATCTTTCGCCTTGTTTCACAAATGGTACAACCCCTTTGTGGTACAAAGAACAGAATGCGTCCATTGCATAGGTTCACAGTCATCCAAGAAAACCCTGGAATAGGCCTTAAGATCTACACGCGTAACCAGAAATCTTTCGCCTTGTTTCACAAATGGTACAACCCCTTTGTGGTACAAAGAACAGAATGCGTCCATTGCATAGGTTCACAGTCATCCAAGAAAACCCTGGAATAGGCCTTAAGATCTACACGCGTAACCAGAAACCTTTCGCCATGTTTCAAAAATGGTACAACCCCTTTGTGGTACATAGAATAGAATGCGTCCGTTGCATAGGTTCACGGTCATCCAAGAAAACCCTGGAATAGGCCTTAAGATCTACACGCGTAACCAGAAACCTTTCGCCATGTTTCAAAAATGGTACAACCCATTTGTGGTACATATAATAGAATGCGTCCATTGCATAGGTTCACGGTCATCCAAGAAAACTCTGGAATAGGCCTTAAGATCTACACGCGTAACCAGAAATCTTTCGCCTTGTTTCACAAATGGTACAACCCCTTTGTGGTACAAATAACAGAATGCGTCCATTGCATAGGTTCACAGTCATCCAAGAAAACCCTGGAATAGGCCTTAAGATCTACACGCGTAACCAGGAATCTTTCGCCTTGCTTCAAAAATGGTACAACCCTTTGTGGTACATAGAATAGAATGCGTCCGTTGCATAGGTTCACGGTCATCCAAAAAAACCCTGGAATAGGCCTTAAGATCTACACGCGTAACCAGAAACCTTTCGCCATGTTTCAAAAATGGTACAACCCATTTGTGGTACATATAATAGAATGCGTCCATTGCATAGGTTCACGGCCATCCAAGAAAACCCTGGAATATGCCTTAAGATCTACACGCGTAACCAGAAATCTTTCGCCTTGTTTCACAAATGGTACAACCCCTTTGTGGTACAAAGAACAGAATGCGTCCATTGCATAGGTTCACGGTCATCCAAGAAAACCCTGGAATAGGCCTTAAGATCTACACGCGTAACCAGAAATCTTTCGCCTTGTTTCAAAAATGGTACAACCCCTTTGTGGTACATAGAATAGAATGCGTCCGTTGCATAGGTTCACGGTCATCCAAGAAAACCCTGGAATAGGCCTTAAGATCTACACGCGTAACCAGAAACCTTTCGCCATGTTTCAAAAATGGTACAACCCATTTGTGGTACATATAATAGAATGCCTCCATTGCATATGTTCACGGTCATCCAAGAAAACCCTGGAATAGGCCTTAAGATCTACACGCGTAACCAGAAATCTTTCGCCTTGTTTCACAAATGGTACAACCCCTTTGTGGTACAAAGAACAGAATGCGTCCATTGCATAGGTTCACAGTCATCCAAGAAAACCCTGGAATAGGCCTTAAGATCTACACGCGTAACCAGAAACCTTTCGCCATGTTTCAAAAATGGTACAACCCCTTTGTGGTACATAGAATAGAATGCGTCCGTTGCATAGGTTCACGGTCATCCAAGAAAACCCTGGAATAGGCCTTAAGATCTACACGCGTAACCAGAAACCTTTCGCCATGTTTCAAAAATGGTACAACCCATTTGTGGTACATATAATAGAATGCGTCCATTGCATAGGTTCACGGTCATCCAAGAAAACTCTGGAATAGGCCTTAAGATCTACACGCGTAACCAGAAATCTTTCGCCTTGTTTCACAAATGGTACAACCCCTTTGTGGTACAAATAACAGAATGCGTCCATTGCATAGGTTCACAGTCATCCAAGAAAACCCTGGAATAGGCCTTAAGATCTACACGCGTAACCAGAAATCTTTCGCCTTGCTTCAAAAATGGTACAACCCCTTTGTGGTACATAGAATAGAATGCGTCCGTTGCATAGGTTCACGGTCATCCAAAAAAACCCTGGAATAGGCCTTAAGATCTACACGCGTAACCAGAAACCTTTCGCCATGTTTCAAAAATGGTACAACCCATTTGTGGTACATATAATAGAATGCGTCCATTGCATAGGTTCACGGCCATCCAAGAAAACCCTGGAATATGCCTTAAGATCTACACGCGTAACCAGAAATCTTTCGCCTTGTTTCACAAATGGTACAACCCCTTTGTGGTACAAAGAACAGAATGCGTCCATTGCATAGGTTCACGGTCATCCAAGAAAACCCTGGAATAGGCCTTAAGATCTACACGCGTAACCAGAAATCTTTCGCCTTGTTTCAAAAATGGTACAACCCCTTTGTGGTACATAGAATAGAATGCGTCCGTTGCATAGGTTCACGGTCATCCAAGAAAACCCTGGAATAGGCCTTAAGATCTACACGCGTAACCAGAAACCTTTCGCCATGTTTCAAAAATGGTACAACCCATTTGTGGTACATATAATAGAATGCCTCCATTGCATAGGTTCACGGTCATCCAAGAAAACCCTGGAATAGGCCTTAAGATCTACACGCGTAACCAGAAATCTTTCGCCTTGTTTCACAAATGGTACAACCCCTTTGTGGCACAAAGAACAGAATGCGTCCATTGCATAGGTTCACAGTCATCCAAGAAAACCCTGGAATAGGCCTTAAGATCTACACGCGTAACCAGAAATCTTTCGCCTTGCTTCAAAAATGGTACAACCCCTTTGTGGTACATAGAACAGAATGCGTCCGTTGCATAGGTTCACAGTCATCCAAGAAAACCCTGGAATAGGCCTTAAGATCTACACGCGTAACCTGAAATCATTCGCATTGTTTCAAAAGTGGTACAACCCCTTTGTGGTACATAGAATAGAATGCGTCCGTTGCATAGGTTCACGGTCATCCAAGAAAACCCTGGAATAGGCCTTAAGATCTACACGCGTAACCAGAAACCTTTCGCCTTGTTTCAAAAATGGTACAACCCCTTTGTGGTACATATAATAGAATGCGTCCATTGCATAGGTTCACGGTCATCCAAGAAAACCCTGGAATAGGCCTTAAGATCTACACGCGTAACCAGAAATCTTTCGCCATGTTTCACAAATGGTACAACCCCTTTGTGGTACATAGAATAGAATGCGTCCATTGCATAGGTTCACGGTCATCCAAGAAAACCCTGGAATAGGCCTTAAGATCTACACGCGTAACCAGAAATATTTTGCCTTGTTTCAAAAATGATACAACCCCTTTGTGGTACATATAATAGAATGCATCCATTGGATATGTTCACGGTCATCCAAGAAAACCCTGGAATAGGCCTTAAGATCTAAACGCGTAAACAGAAATCTTTTGCCTTGTTTCAAAAATGGTACAACCCCTTTGTGGTGCATATAATAGACTGCGTCCATTGGATATGTTCACGGTCATCCAAGAAACTCTGGAATAGGCCTTAAGATCTACACGCGTAACTAGAAATCTTTCGCCTTGTTTCAAAAATGGTACAACCCCTTTGTGGTACAAAGAATAGAATGCGTCCATTGCATAGGTTCACGGTCATCCAAGAAAACCCTGGAATAGGCCTTAAGATCTACACGCATAACCAGTGCTCTTTCGGCTTGTTTCAAAAGTGGTACAACCCCCTTGTGGTACATAGAATTGAATGCGCCCATTGCATAGGTTCATGGTCATCCAAGAAAACCTTGGAAAGGGCCTCAAGATCTACACGCGTAATCAAAAACCCTTCAGCTTGTTTTGAAAGTGGTACAACCCTTTTGTGGTACATATAATAGAATGCGTCCATTGCATAGGTTCACGGTCATCCAAGAAAACCCTGGAATAGGCCTTAAGATCTATACGCGTAACCAGAAATCTTTCGCCTTGTTTCAAAAATGGTACAACCCCTTTGTGATACATATGATAGAATGCGTCTATTGCATAGGTTCACGGTCATCCAAGAAAACCCTGGAATAGGCCTTAAGATCTATACGCGTAACCAGAATTCTTTCGCCTTGTTTCAAAAATGGTACAACCCCTTTGTGATACATATGATAGAATGCGTCTATTGCATAGGTTCACGGTCATCCAAGAAAACCCTGAAATAGGCCTTAAGATCTACACGCGAAACCAGAAATATTTTGCTTTGTTTCAAAAATGGTACAACCCCTTTGTGGTCCATATAATAGAATGCATCCATTGGATATGTTCACGGTCATCCAAGAAAACCCTGGAATAGGCCTTAAGATCTAAACGCGTAAACAGAAATCTTTTGCCTTGTTTCAAAAATGGTACAACCCGTTTGTGGTGCATATAATAGACTGCGTCCATTGGATATGTTCACGGTCATCCAAGAAACTCTGGAATAGGCCTTAAGATCTACACGCGTAACCAGAAATCTTTCGCCATGTTTCACAAATTGTACAGCCCCTTTGTGGTACATAGAATGTAATGCGTCCATTGCATAGGTTCACGGTCATCCAAGAAAACCCTGGAATAGGCCTTAAGATCTACATGCGTAACCAGAAATCTTTCGCCTTGTTTCAAAAATGGTACAACCCCTTTGTGGTACATAGAATAGAATGCGTCCATTGCATAGGTTCACGGTCATCCAAGAAAACCCTGGAATATGCCTTAAAATCTACACGCGTAACCAGAAATCTTTCGCCTTGTTTCACAAATGGTTTAACCCCTTTGTGGTACAGAGAATAGAATGCTTCCATTGCATAGGTTCACGAACATCCAAGAAAACCCTGTAATAGGCCTTAAGATCTACACGCGTAACCAGAAATCTTTCGCCATGTTTCACAAATTGTACAGCCCCTTTGTGGTACATAGAATGTAATGCGTCCATTGCATAGGTTCACGGTCATCCAAGAAAACCCTGGAATAGGCCTTATGATCTACACGCGTAACCAGAAATCTTTCGCCTTGTTTCAAAAATGGTACAACCCCTTTGTGGTACATAGAATAGAATGCGTCCATTGCATAGGTTCACGGTCATCCAAGAAAACCCTGGAATATGCCTTAAGATCTACACGCGTAACCAGAATTCTTTCCCCTTGTTTCACAAATGGTTTATCCCCTTTGTGGTACATATAATAGAATGCTTCCATTGCATAGGTTCACGAACATCCAAGAAAACCCTGTAATAGGCCTTAAGATCTACACGCGTAACCAGAAATCTTTCGCCATGTTTCACAAATGGTACAGCCCCTTTGTGGTACATAGAATATAATGCGTCCATTGCATAGGTTCACGGTCATCCAAGAAAACCCTGGAATAGGCCTTAAGATCTACACGCGTAACCAGAAATCTTTCGCCTTGTTTCAAATATGGTACAACCCCTTTGTGGTACATATAATAGAATGCGTACATTGGATATATTCACGGTCATCCAAGAAAACCCTGAAATTGGCCTTAAGATCTACACGCGTAACCAGAAATATTTTGCTTTGTTTCAAAAATGATACAACCCCTTTGTGGTACATATAATAGAATGCATCCATTGGATATGTTCACGGTCATCCAAGAAAACCCTGGAATAGGCCTTAAGATCTAAACGCGTAAACAGAAATCTTTCGCCTTGTTTCAAAAATGGTACAACCCCTTTGTGGTGCATATAATAGACTGCGTCCATTTGATATGTTCACGGTCATCCAAGAAACTCTGGAATAGGCCTTAAGATCTACACGCGTAACTAGAAATCTTTCGCCTTGTTTCAAAAATGGTACAACTCCTTTGTGATACATAGAATAGAATGCGTCCATTGCATAGGTTCACGGTCATCCAAGAAAACCCAGGAATAGGCCTTAAGATCTACACGCGTAATCTAAAATCTTTCGGCTTGTTTTGAAAGTGGTGCAACCCCTTAGAAAAAGGCCTCAAAATCTACACGCTCAACCAAAACTATTTCGCCTTGTTTCAAAAGTGGTACAAGCTCGTTGTGGTACATAAAATATAATGCGTCCATAGCATAGGTTCATGGTCATCAAAAAAAACTCTTGAAAAGGCCTTAAGATCTACACGCGTAACCAGAAATCTTTCGGCTTGTTTCAAAAGTGGTACAACCCCTTTGTGGTCCATAGAATAAAATGTATCCATGGCATATGCTAATGGCCATCCTAGAAATTTATGGAGTAATACTTCTAGGCTTACACCAATAACTAGTTGGTATTTAACCTGATATAAATACGGTACATGGTCTATGCAATATTAGCCCGTTTTTTTCCTTACGTTTCCGGCGTGAAGTTGTCTCGTTCCAATTTATTCATATTTTGCATTTCCAAGGAATAAACAGTTAATTACGTGATACGAATGAATTTTGTATACTACCTGGAACCCATGACAACAAGAACTACTTGGAATGCAAATATTTCAAAATGAGGTTACACACCGTGTTTGTTCTTCAATAACTGCCTGAAGCTAAAGACAACAATTTTAACTACTTGGCATGCACACATTCCAACAGATGGAGTTGCGCAACTTGTTATTTTTTTCAATCAATGGTTCCATCATGAAGGGTAACCAGTAGACCTTGACTCTACGGAGTTCGTAGATTACTTCGAACCCATGACAATAACAAGCAGTACATGGAATGCGAAAATATACAGTTCATTTTCATTTATTTAGTCTACATCTAAACAGATAACACTGAATCAACAATTTGACGCCACAATACACGGTTCGAGGCCGCATCTCTCCATCCTCGAATACGCCCCACGCTCGCCTAGTCATTTTGCACCTGATCTGCCCAACTCGCTCGCTGCGCTCCCGCAATCTCGTACCGGCCGGATCGAAAGCGAACACCATCTTTGCAGGGTTGCTGTTGCAACATGTCCTGCCCAACGTACCCTTCCGGCTTTAGCTACCTTCTGGATACTGGGTTCGCCGTAGAGCTGAACGAGCTCGTGCTTCATTCTTCGCCGCCTCACACCGTCTTCTTGCACACCGCCAAAGATGGTCCTAAGCACCCATCTCTCGAATACTCCGAGTGCTTGTAAGTCTTCCTCGAGCATTGTCCATGTTTCATGTCCTTAAGGACAACCGGTCTTATTAGCGTCTTGTACATGCCACATTTGGTGCGGTTGCGAATCTTTTTTGACCGCAGTTTCTTCTGGAGCCCGTAGTAGGCCCGACTTCCACAGATGATGCGCCTTCGTATTTCACGACTAAAATTGTTATCAGCCGTTAGCAATGATTTGAGGTAGACGAATTCCTCGACCACTTCGAAGGTATCCTCGTCTATCGTAACACTTATATACAGTATTGACCCGATTTTGTCATCTACCCTACTCTGATTTTGTCGACCCCGCATTTTTGTCGTTTTTATTATTTTCAAATAAAACCGCAAACTAAAATGATTTTCGTGAAATAACGTTCACCGCCTGTGGTTTATTATGAATTAATTCAGAGAACCTGTCAAGAATTTTGTAAGCCTCTTCGACAAGAAATTACGGATTCCGTTCACGTATTTTGCCTTTCCAAGACATAAACTGATTCATATTAGAGAAACAAAAAAAAAATTAAAATAAAAATTGTTCCAATTTTGTCACATTGTCTATTTCATCACCCAGAATTCACTAGGAATGATAAAATCGGGATATTACTGTACCAAGAAGAGGCCACAACAAGTGTTAAACGCTCAATAACTGCGTCCATTACGGAGCCCACGACCACAAAAAGAATTACTTTAAAGACAAACATAGACCAAGAAGGGGTCACACAACTTGTTTATTTTCAAATAACTGCCCACATTAAGGAGGTTGATTCACCGACCTTGACTCTATGATCGTAGACTACCAGGAACTCACGACAACAACAAGAACTACTTTAAATACACACATATATAAGGAAGGGGTCACACAACTTGTTTATTCTTCAATAACTGCCTCCAATTCGGAAGTTGATCCACAGACCTTGACCCTTGGAGTTCGTAGACAACCTGAAGGTCACGAAAACAACAAGAACTACTTGGAATAAAAAAACATACCAAGAAGGGGTCACACAACTTGTGCACTCTTTGATATCTGTCTCCATTATGAAGGTTGATCCACAGACCTTGACTCTTGGAGTTTGTAGACTACCTGGATACCACAGCAGCAAAAAGAACTATTTGGAATACAAACATATACCTAGGAGGGGGCCACACAACTTGTTTATTCTATAATAACTGGCTCCATTACTGAGGATGATCAACATACCTTGACTCTACGGATTTCGTAGACTATCGGGAACCCATGACAACAACAAGAGCTACTTGGAATGCAAAAATATATCAAGAAGGGGTCACACAACTTGTGCACTCTTCGACAACTGTATCTATTACGGAAGTTGATCCGTAGTATTTGACTCTATGGAGTTCGTAGACTACCTGTAACTCACGACAATAACAAGAACTGCATGAAATACGAGCATATACCTAGAAGAGGTCTCCCAACTTTATTTATTTTTTAATAACTGTCTCCATTACTGAGGTTAATCCACAGACCTTGACTCTATGGAGTTCGTAGATTACCTGGAGCCTACGACAACAACGAGAACTACTTGGAATACAAACATATAACAAGAAGGGGTTACACAACTTGTTTATTCTCCAATAACTGTCTCCGATACGGAGATTGATCCACAGACCATGACTCTATGGAGTTCGTAGTCTACCTGGCGTCAATGACAACATCAAAATCTACTTGAAATACAAATATATACCTAGAAGGGGTCGCACAACTTGTTAATTCTTCAATAACTGCCTCCATTACGGAGGTTGATCCACAGACCTTGACTCTATGGAGTTCGTAGACTACCTGGCATCAATGACAACATCAAGATCTACTTGAAATACAAATATATACCTAGAAGGGGTCGCACAACTTGTTTATTCTTCACTAACTGCCTCCATTACGGAGGTTGATCCACAGACCTTGACTCTGTGGAGTTCGTGGACTACCTGGAGCCTACGACAACAACAAGAACTACTCGGAATACAAACATATACCAAGAAGGGGTTACACAACTTGTTTATTCTCCAATAACTATCTCCGTTACGGAGGTTGATCCACAGACCTTGACTCTATAGAGTTGGTAAATTTCCTGGAACCCACGACAACAACAAGAACTACTTGGAATACAAACATATACTCAGAAGGGGTCACATAACTTGTTTATGCTTCAATAACTGCCTCCATTACGGAGGTTGATCCACAGACCTTGACTCTATGGAGTTCGTAGACTATCTGACATTAATGACAACATCAAGAACTACTTGGAACACAAAAATATATTTAGAAGGGGTCTCACAACTTGCTTATTCTTCAATAACTGCCTCCATTACGGAGGTTGATCCACATACCTTGACTGCATTGAGTTCGTAGACTACCTGGAGCCCACGACAACAATAAGAACTACTTGGAATACAAACATATACCAAGAAGGGGTCACACAACTTGTTTATCCTCAAATAATTGCCTCAATTACGGAGGTTGATCCACAGACCTTGACTCTGTGGAGTTGGTTAACTTCCTGGAGCCCACAACAACAACATGAACTACAAGGAATACAAACATATACCCAGAAGGGGTCACACAACTTGTTTATTCTTCAATAACCGCCTCCATTACGAAGGTTGATCAACAGACCTTGACTCTATGGAGTTCGTAGACTACCTGGCATCAATGATAACATCAAGATCTACTAGATCTTCACAAATATGTACCTAGAAGGGGTTGCACAATTTGTTTATTCTTCAATAACTGACTCCATTACGGAGGTTGATCCACAGACCTTGACTCTATGGAGTTCGTAGACTACCTGGCGTCAATGACAACATCAAGATCTACTTGAAATACAAATATATACCTAGAAGGGGTCGCACAATTTGTTTATTCTTCACTAACTGCCTCCATTACGGAGGTTGATCCACAGACCTTGACTCTGTGGAGTTCGTGGACTACCTGGAGCCTACGACAACAACAAGAACTACTTGGAATACAAACATATACCAAGAAGGGGTTACACAACTTGTTTATTCTCCAATAACTGTCTCCGATACGGAGGTTGATCCACATACCATGACTCTATGGAGTCCGTAGACTACCTGGCGTCAATGACAACATCAAGATCTACTTGAATTACAAATTATACCTAGAAGGGGTCGCACAACTTGTTAATTCTTCAATAACTGCCTCCATTACGGAGGATGATCCACAGACCTTGACTCTATGGAGTTCGTAGACTACCTGGCATCAATGACAACATCAAGATCTACTTGAAATACAAATATATACCTAGAAGGGGTCGCACAATTTGTTTATTCTTCACTAACTGCCTCCATTACGGAGGTTGATCCACAGACCTTGACTCTGTGGAGTTCGTGGACTACCTGGAGCCTACGACAACAATAAGAACTACTCGGAATACAAACATATACCAAGAAGGGGTTACACAACTTGTTTATTCTCCAATAACTATCTCCGTTACGGAGGTTGATCCACAGACCTTGACTCTATAGAGTTGGTAAATTTCCTGGAACCCACGACAACAACAAGAACTACAAGGAATACAAACATTTACCCAGAAGGGGTCACATAACTTGTTTATGCTTCAATAACTGCCTCCATTACGGAGGTTTATCCACAGACCTTGACTCTATGGAGTTCGTAGACTACCTGGCATCAATGACAACATCAAGATCTACTTGAAATACAAATATATACCAAGAAGGGGTCGCACAACTTGTTTATTCTTCAATAACTGCTTCCATTACGGAGGTTGATCCACAGACCTTGACTCTATGGAGTTCGTAGACTACCTGGCATCAATGACAACATCAAGATCTACTTGAATCACAAATATGTACCTAGAAGGGGTTGCACAATTTGTTTATTCTTCAATAACTGCCTCCATTACGAAGGTTGATCAACAGACCT
Organism: Armigeres subalbatus; assembly: GCF_024139115.2. Taxonomy (NCBI): domain Eukaryota; kingdom Metazoa; phylum Arthropoda; class Insecta; order Diptera; family Culicidae; genus Armigeres; species Armigeres subalbatus. The sequence goes on along the minus strand of NC_085140.1, from coordinate 395,338,494 downwards.
TGACTCTATGGAGTTCGTAGACTACCTGGCATCAATGATAACATCAAGATCTACTTGAATCACAAATATGTACCTAGAAGGGGTTGCACAATTTGTTTATTTTTCAATAACTGCCTCCATTACGGAGGTTGATCCACAGATCTTGACTCTATGGAGTTCGTAGACTACCTGGCGTCAATGACAACATCCAGATCTACTTGAAATACAAATATATATCTAGAAGGGGTCGTACAACTTGTTTATTCTTCAATAACTGCCTCCATTACGGAGGTTGATCCACAGACCTTGACTCTGTGGAGTTCGTGGACTACCTGGAGCCTACGACAACAACAAGAACTACTCGGAATACAAACATATACCAAGAAGGGGTTACACAACTTGTTTATTCTCCAATAACTATCTCCGTTACGGAGGTTGATCCACAGACCTTGACTCTATAGAGTTGGTAAATTTCCTGGAACCCACGACAACAACAAGAACTACTTGGAATACAAACATATAATCAGAAGGGGTCACATAACTTGTTTATGCTTCAATAACTGCCTCCATTACGGAGGTTGATCCACAGACCATGACTCTATGGAGTTCGTAGACTACTTGGCATCAATGACAACATCAAGATCTACTTGAAACACAAATATGTACCTAAAAGGGGTCGCACAACTTGTTTATTCTTCAATAACTGCCTCCATTACGGAGGTTGATCCACAGACCTTGACTCTGTGGAGTTCGTAGACTACCTGGAGCCCACGACAACAACAAGAACTACTTGGAATACAAACATATACCAAGAAGGGGTCACACAACTTGTTTATTCTTAAATATCTGTCTCCATTACGAAGGTTGATCAACAGATCTTGACTGTGTGGAGTTCGTGGATTATGCCAACAGCTAATACCACTGCGCATGCAAGCCTATATTTTGTTTCTAGAACATCCGCAGTACTTAGATCATCTAAAACCAACCTCCGAAACTAATCCAAATTTGCCTCATATAAATGCTTGAAACTTTTTTTACGCTCCTATAGGGCGTAAAAAGAGGGAGCGTTATTTCGAATTTGGAGCGTAAAAAGAGGGAGCGTTATTTGGAATTTTGAGCGTAAAAAGAGGGAGTGTAAAAGGAGGAAGCGTAAAAGGAGGGAGCGTAAAAAGAGGTTTTACAGTATTCCATTTTTTCCACCACTTGATTTTAGAATCAACAACCAAGTGGTGAAACTAAATGGAAAAGTACTAACTCGTCTTATAATAATCATGATTGGATCTCAGTCGATTTAAACATTTCCCCGTTCAAATCAAGTTTCAGTAGCGCCAGATATATATGCAATTTAAAGCATGTGCTGCTTTCCAATGCAAAGTTTTCGCCCCGAATTGGCGATTTAGCGTTGAAATAAACGAAGAAGAGAAGAGAAGACATTCGAAAATGTTGTTGACTTGCTATGGGATAACATCGCTTCTAACGTTCTTACACTTCTGCTTCCACTGTAGTAGAGGATATCGTGTAGAAAGGCAAAGATTTGAAATTAGTATGGAAAAACGCTTCAAAACTAACCAGGTTTTAGCTACATCGAGTTAGAGAGCATGTCGAGTAAGGGGAGTTCACTGTACATACTAATCTAAAACATCCCTAATTTTGGACCACTAAAAGGTTTTTGGGATCACCGTTAAAACGTTAGAGGAGAACAACCCTATATGAATCCCTTAAGCTTCGTCGATGTTTTCACCAATTAAAACGTGCAGAGGCAAAACTTACAAAACTATTTAGGGGAGAACGGTCAAAGATGCACCACTTAGGCTTTTTCGATGTTTTTACCAATATAAACAAGAATACCGAACCATTTCAAGGTGTAGATGCAAAATTTACAAAACCTACATTTCACAAAGAACTCCTATTCAAAACGATTAAGTTTTCATGACTTTCTAACTCATTTAAAAAATGTTTAAAATACAGGCCTAGGGCAAAACGCCCGAATCTTGGTGTAAAATGACTCAATTGCATGTAAAATAATGGTAAAAGTATGGTTGTTTGTTTTTAGATTGAATTTGTTTGGATTGGAATTTGTTAATGGATTGAACTACAATTTTACGGGTGAGGTGGAATAATCGCAAATCGTTAAATTTGAGTGAATATTAAGGGATTTTGCTAACTTTTTCCAATGGAGTTTAATAATAGATAACTAATTATGAATTTAAATTTAGGGCAGCAGGGACTATGTCCAAGGGATTGACGATCCCTTCCCAGGCCATCTGCGAGTTGTAGCGCCTGCCTAGGATGTGGTGGGGTTTGACAGTGGGCCCTGTTAAACCTCTATTAAAAGCTGCATGAATCCGCAAGTAGGCTCCGCCAAAGCGACCGTGTGCCGCTAAAAGCGCACAAGCCCAAGTCCTGGTGTTAGGTGGGACGCTAAACAGCCCTGACACGACGGCCCTCCGACGAGACAGGAGGTTTGCGCAGGCCCAATAAGCCGCCTAGAAAACCAATCATTACGAACAATATAAGAGATAATACGACTCGATACAATCGGCAACGACCTAGGCGACGAATAAAGGATCACGATTGGAAGCTTGGAACATGGAACTGCAAGTTGCTAGGCTTAGCAGGTTGCGACAGGATAATCTACGATGAATTACATCCCCGCAACTTCGATGTCGTAGCGCTGCAGGAAATCTGTAGCACAGGACAGAAAGTGTGGAAAAGCGGGCATCGAGCGGCTACCTTCTACCAAAGCTGTGGCACCACCAACGAGCTGGGAACCGGCTTCATAGTGCTGGGAAAGATGCGCCAACGCGTGATTGGGTGGCAGCCAATCAACGCAAGGATGTGCAAGCTGAGGATAAAAGGCCGTTTCTTCAACTATAGCATCATCAACGTGCACTGCCCACACGAAGGGAGATCCGACGACGAGAAAGAAGCGTTCTATGCGCAGCTGGAGCAGACATACGATGGATGCCCACTGCGGGACGTCAAAATCGTCATCGGTGACATGAACGCACAGGTAGGAAGGGAGGAAATGTATAGACCGGTCATCGGACCGGATAGTCTGCATACCGTATCAAACGACAACGGCCAACGATGCCTAATTTTACAGCCTCCCACGGAATGGTAGTCCGAAGCACTTTTTTCCCCCGCAAGAATATCCACAAGGCCACATGGAAATCACCTAATCAAGTAACGGAAAACCAAATCGTGCGAATATTGAATCCGACCACTACCTCGTTGCAGTATGTCTGCGCTCAAAACTCTCGACGGTGATCAATACGCGTCGGAGTCGTCCGCCGCGGCTAAACATTGGGTGGCTACAAGACGGTAGACTAGCCCAAGACTACGCGCAGCAGCTGGAAGTGGCACTCCCAACGGAAGAGCAGCTAGGCCCAACATCTCTTGAAGATGGCTGGAGAGATATTCGATCCGCCATTGGAAGCACCGCAACCGCTGCACTAGGCACGGTGGCTCCGGATCTGAGGAACGACTGGTATGACGACGAATGTGAGCAGTTAGTTGAGGAGAAGAATGCAGCATGGACGAGATTGCTGCAACACCGCACGAGGGCGAACGAGGCACGATACAAACGGGCGCGGAACAGACAAAACTAGATTTTCCGGTGGAAAAAGCGCCAGCAGGAAGATCGAGACCGTGAAGAGACAGAGGAACTGTACCGCGCTAATAACGCACGAAAGTTCTTTGAGAAGTTGAACCGTTCACGTAAGGGCCACATGCCACAGCCCGATATGTGTAAGGACATAAACGGGAACCTTCTTACAAACGAGCGTGAGGTTATCCAAAGGTGGCGGCAGCACTACGAAGAGCACCTGAATGGCGATATGGCAGACAACGGTGGCGGTATGGTAATGATCCTAGGAGCACGCGCGCAGGACATGCGACTTCCGGCTCCGAATCTCCAGGAAATCCAGGAGGAGATCGGCCGGCTGAAAAACAACAAAGCCCCTGGAGTTGACCATCTACCAGGAGAGCTGTTTAAACACGGTGGTGAGGCACTGGCTAGAGCGCTGCACTGGGTGATTACCAAGGTTTGGGAGGATGAAGTTCTGCCGCAGGAGTGGATGGAAGGTGTCGTGTGTCCCATCTACAAAAAGGGCGATAAGCTGTATTGTTGCAACTACCGCGCAATCACATTGCTGAACGCCGCCTACAAGGTACTCTCCCAAATTTTATGCCGCCGACTAACACCAATTTCAAGAGAGTTCGTGGAGCAGTACCAGGCGGGATTTATGGGTGAACGCTCTACCACAGACCAGGTGTTCGCCATACGTCAGGTATTGCAGAAATGCCGCGAATACAACGTGCCCACACATCATCTATTTATCGACTGCAAAGCCGCATATGATACAATCGATCGGGACCAGCTATGGCAGCTAATGCACGAAAACGGATTTCCGGATAAAAACCTTCGAAACGCGTAGAGGGTTACGGCAAGGTGATGGTCTTTCGTGTCTGCTATTTAACATCGCTTTGGAGGGAGTAATACGAAGTGCAGGGATTGACACGAGTGGTACGATTTTTACGAAGTCCGTCCAGTTATTTGGTTTCGCCGACGACATTGATATCATGGCATGTAACTTTGAGAGGATGGAGGAAGCCTACATCAGACTGAAAAGCGAAGCTAAACGGATTGGACTAGTCATCAACACGTCGAAGACGAAGTACATAATAGGAAGAGGCTCAAGAGAGGTCAATGTAAGCCACCCACCACGAGTTTCTATCGGTGGTGACGAAATCGAGATGGTTGAAGAATTCTTGTACTTGGGCTCACTGGTGACCGCCGATAACGATACCAGCAGAGAAATTCGGAGGCGCATAGTGGCTGGAAATCTTACGTACTTTGGACTCCGTAAGACGCTCCGATCGAATAGAGTTCGCCGCCGTACCAAACTGACTATCTACAAAACGCTTATATATAAGACCGGTAGTTCTCTACGGACACGAGACCTGGACGATGCTCGTGGAGGACCAACGCGCACTGGGAGTTTTCGAAAGGAAAGTGTTGCGTACCATCTATGGTGGGGTGCAGATGGCGGACGGTACGTGGAGGAGGCGAATGAACCACGAGTTGCATCAGCTGTTAGGAGAACCATCCAAACCATCCATCGTTCACACCGCGAAAATCGGAAGACTGTGGTGGGCCGGGTACGTAGCCAGAATGTCGGACAGTAATCCGGTGAAAATGGTTCTCGACAACTATCCGACGGGAACAAGAAGGCGAGGTGCACAGCGGGCAAGGTGGATCGATCAGGTGGAGGACGATTTGCGGACCCCCGAAGACTGCGGTGGGCCGGGTACGTAGCCAGAATGTCGGACAGTAATCCGGTGAAAATGGTTCTCGACAACGATCCGACGGGAACAAGAAGGCGAGGTGCACAGCGGGCAAGGTGGATCGATCAGGTGGAGGACGATTTGCGGACCCCCGAAGACTGCGTGGTTGGCGAAGTGCAGCCATGGACCGAGCTGAATGGAGAAGACTTTTATGTGCAGCACAGGCCACTCCGGCCTTAGTCTGATAATAAATGAAAATAATTATGAATTGTAATGGTAATATTCGTTCATAAATGTCTTACAACAGATTATATAAATGATTTTATGAGTGAAGCCATTTTGCCCCGGGTTGCGTTATGCACTATCCTACATTTTAGATTATCACCAACTCGAAACGACAAGTTTTTGTGACTTTCTAACGCATTTAGAATATGTTTTAAAATAGACTAAATTGTATGAGAAATTAAAGGTAACGCATGGTTGTTTGTTTATCGAAACGATTAGAGGGAAAATTTCAAGAATGAGGTGAAAACGATGGGATTTTTTTTAATCTTTCATTGTACTTCAATCAAGAATAACTAGTATTGACTTGTAATGGTAATATTCGTGTAGTATAAAGTGTAAAATGTAATAAAAATGATTTTACCGGTGATGTTATTGGTTGGACCATTTTACACTATGGGTGCATGGGTTACACTCTCCCCTTCTTCCAACTCTTGCTTAACAGTAAACACGTAGGACAACTCATCTCCGATCTGCGGTAGATGAACACAACTCAAATCAATCACCTTTTAAGACTGCATCCTGATCCATTATTTCCTGTTGATACACAAACAAAGCATTACATAATTATTACCGCTGGATGGATTTTCTGTGGTAAAAATCTGTGATAACTGTATTGGCTTAATTGCGGCTTGTTTATTATTTGCATTTTTATCTTATCTTCCAGACAGCACAGCTTGAATGAATAGATAACACAGTTTTGAACAACGAGAATTGTCTTAGCATTAGGGTAGAGTCATCAATATTATGTAGCAGTTCTACTTCATGTATAATTGAGGAGTTTTTACATTTATAACTAATTCATTCTTCTTCTTTGAATTGAAGTAAACTAAGCATTTTCTGTTTTTTTTTCTAAGTTTTTCAGGTTATGTGGAGTGATACCGCAAAACTAGGCTCAAGGAAGTATTTAATCTTACTGAAAAGGATAATTTTCGATTACACTGAGGTCGTTTTTTACGCTGTAAATATCGTTTACCATATCAACATCGTTTTACACAAATCAATATCGTTTTACCATAACCGAGCTGATTAAAAACAATCTCCTGAGTTCATGTCCTCAGCTTCAATCGTAAATGCAACCCATTTTCAATCTTCAGTCCGATGAACCCTTTCGAAATATTCAGGGGTATTTGTGTTTTATCATTCTTTTCTATTGAAAAGTCCAACAGAAGGGCATACATCAGTGCCTTTATCTCCATCAGAGCAAACCTCGATCCAATGCAGTTCCTTGGTCCACTTCCAAAAGGCATGTACATAGTCATGTCAATGTTTGTTTTGTTTTCTTCACTGAACCGCTCTGGATCGAAACGTTCCGGATTGGGGTAGTACTTTGGATCATGATGGATTCCATACACCGGAACCCAAATGCATGTGCCTTTATCGATGGTGAACTTTAGACCATTTCCATCATCCACCACGTAATCTCTAGAACATTTTCGGTCGAATGCTGGTATTGGCCACATACGCAAGGACTCGGAAACTACCATATCCATGTACTTCATCTTTTGCAGCGTATCGTAGGACAAAGGCTTCCCGTTGAGCTCTTTATTTGTTGTAACTATCTCCTCGTACAGCTTCTGTTGGATGTCATAGTTTATGGCAAGCTCATACGCCATGAACATCATTGCAGTAGATATAGTATCGAATCCTGCTAGGAAAAAAATTAGGCACTGAGCGATAAGCTCTGGTTCAGTCATAGTTTTACTGACAACAGTTTTGCCGAGATCCGATTCTTCAACGGTAGCAAACCCTGCACTTTCTTCTGCTGTTTCTTGATGATGCTTCAAAATTCCCTTTCTTGCTTGCATTAACAGATGGATCATATCTGGTCGAACAATTCCATGTTGTTCTCTTGTCCGGACAGCTTCCTTGATTATATTAGAGAAGTACTGTATATGTTCCCTGTCAATAAAGTCAACACCCATTTTGTTCATCAATCCAGGGAAAAATCTAAATCCTAACACACGAAACAGAACAATCAATCTGTTGAAATTCATCATATTCTTTCCCATCGAGAAGAATTCGTTTTCACGACTGCTCAGTGATTCAACTTGTAATCCGAACGCACATGTGGCTATGATGTCGTTGGCCATTCTAGAGAAACAATCTTTCATTTCGTAGTCTACAGAACCGCTTTCTTCTGACTGCTTCTTCAATATCGAAACCATTCCTCCGCACTCCACAATCAATTCAAACATTGCGCGCATTTTGCTCCCAGTGAACGCCGGGCTAAGGATCGCACGCATATCGCGCCACTTTTGATCATTCAAGCCCACTAAAGTTTTAGCGAACAAGAAGTTTTCATTGTCATCTTCATACTTGGTATCACCGAATATTGGTCGTCGGTTTACAAAGTGGTCAAAATCCCTTACGGTAATCTTCTTGATGAGTTCCGGATCACGTATGACAAATAGTTTCGTCGACATGTCGAACAATCCAAAAATTCTGTAATGCGTAATTTATAACCATGGCTAGTCATTAAAATTTAATTTTACTGAACTTACTTCACTCCTGGATATTTGTTGTAGATAGTAGTGATGTAATCATTAAAAGTGCATTTCTTCAGCATCAGTGGGCCAGTGCTTCCGAACAACGGATTTGTAGCCAGAGAGGGTATGGGTTTGTCGTGGAAGTAATCAAAGTGCTTTTTCACCCGACGGTAAACTGCAAAAATGATCACAACAATAATTACTAGATAGAGCAAATTTATCTCCATGATAGCCGTATGATTTGATTGACTGCGGAAGCTACACTGATTGCAGAAACGAAGCGCAATTGCGACCCCTGAAGGAATTGACTGTTTGAGTGAGCATAATATGTACTACTCGATAAGGCAGCCGTTGTTGTGTTGGATTCGACAATATTTCTAAGAATAAGCGATTCATAGGGTAAGACGGTATAATATGCCCCCCTAAACTAATACCTATGATAACTTTTTACTGTTCAACGCAATTTATGCAAACTTTGTGTTAATTGGTAGTCCAAAAAGTGAATTTGCCTGTACCTTTTTTTTCTTGAAAAGTCGTGAAAAAATGGATATCAACAAGTACCTGGGCCAAACGCCCCACTGTAAGCAAACACGTTTCATGGACCTTCATTAGTATTTTATCTATCCCATAATAAAAAGGTTCCAAAACCCTATGTACTTGACATTAAAAAATCAACATAAGTTCATACAAGCAGGTTTGATTTACATTTCAATAGTTTCCATATCATTTGGAAGCAACTGCTGCAGGCTCGCCGCGCTTGTGTGTAGTTGATAAGGACATGTCGTCCTCCCTACACTGGGGCGTGTTGACCAGTGAAACATATATTCGTAAAACGTTATATTTTTGTATTTTGCTATTATTTTCATTTTGTAATACAAAAAACTTTCACATTAACATAGTTTAATAATACATAATTCCCTAACAAAGTTGTGACAAAACGTTCTATGCTAAGACAATGTAACAATAAAACGGGACATGCTAAGACAATGTAACAATAAAACGGGACTTAGTTAAATACTTGATAAAGGTACAATATATGTAACCGAAACGTCGGATAAAAACGTAAAACCCGTTTCTGAGAATAAGAAGACTGAAAGCCATAACCTCAAATATTTATTGATGTCTCACAATCTGTAAATTGTTGTTTTTATTGATATACCTACAATCGAAATGCTGTTTAAAATCGTTTTATAATCTTCCTAATGCTTTAAAAAAAAGTTACACATTGTGCATTGGGGTCCACTTGGACCCAAGATTTCATAAGCATTACAATTAGCATTTAGCAGTTCGCACAAATTCGTAGGTGGTACAAGCCAAGGGGCCCTCCTTAGCCGTGCGGTAAAACGCGCGGCTACAAAGCAAGACCATGCTGAGGGTGGCTGGGTTCGATTCCCGGTGCCGGTCTAGGCAATTTTCGGATTGGAAATTGTCTCGACTTCCCTGGGCATAAAAGTATCATCGTGCTAGCCTCATGATATACGAATGCAAAAATGGTAACCTGGCTAAGAAACCTCGCAGTTAAAAACTGTGGAAGTGCTTAATGAACACTAAGCTGCGAGGCGGCTCTGTCCCAGTGTGGGGATGTAATGCCAAGAAGAAGAAGAAGAACAAGCCAAGACTATTGTATGAGAGTAGCATCACTTTCATCCGTTACCACAGATATTGATTTGGGACTAATCACTAACTCTTAGATGGAAGCAATGCATTCTCTAATAGTTGAGATCTGTCCTGGCCACGTCCTTGCGAAGGAGAAGGATGGTTTGTTGGACACCTACTTAAGAAAGATGCAGAGAACTCTACGACCTCTCATAGGTGCCACGGGGGGTTTTTTGATTGTGTGGAAGGTTATAACAGTAGGAATCGTTTTAGTATAACGCTAAACACAGAAAGAAATAAGATATAAATACAAAATAGGTCCTAAGCCTCTTACCCAGCAACTCCTATCCCTACCTCCCCGTGGTGCTGGCCGGGATACGAACAACTTTAGGGAAGATCGGGTAACCAACCCCGGTGGGAACTATGGTCCGAGAATAAGGAGGAATGGTCCACAGGAAATTTAGGGGGTTTGGTGTCAGGCCCTGCAAGCCAGCCTTTAAAAAAACATACGCAACGAACAATCAACAATATAGTACGGACCGGAAACATCGGCGAAGACCACTGCGACGGAAAGGGACTAGCGATTGGAAACTCGGTTCGTGGAACTGCAAATCTCTCAACTTCATCGGGAGCACACGCATATTCGCCGATGTGCTCAAGGACCGTGGATTCGGCATCGTAGCGCTGCAGGAGGTTTGTTGGAAGGGATCAATGGTGCGAACGTGTAGAGGTAATCATACCATCTACCAGAGCTACGGCAACACACACGAGCTGGGAACAGCTTTCATAGTGATGTGCGATATGCAAAGGCGCGTGATCGGGTGGTGGCCGATCAATGAAAGAATGTGCAGGTTGAGGATCAAAGGCCGTCAACTTCAGCATAATCAACGTCCATAGCCCACACTCCGGAAGCACTGATGATGATAAGGACGCATTCTACGCGCAGCTGCCCAAGCCACGACGTCAAAATCATCATAGGAGATTTGAACGCTCAGGTTGGCCTAGAGAAGGAGTGTAGACCGACTATTGGGAAGTTCAGCGCCCACCGGCTGACGAACGAAAACGGTCTACGACTAATTGATTTCGCCGCCTCCAAGAATATGGCCATTCGCAGCACCTACTTCCAACACAGCCTTCCGTATCAGTACACCTGGAGATCACCACTGCAGACAGAATCACAAATCGACCATCGATGTTCTGATTGATGGACGGCAGTTCTCCGACATTATCGACGTCAGGACATATCGTGGCGCTAACATCGACTCTGACTACTATCTGGTGATGGTTAAACTGCGCCCAAAACTATCCGTCATCAACAATGTTCGGTACCGACGAACGCCGCGGTACGACCTAGAGCGACAGAAACAACCTGATGTCGCCACTGCATACGCGCAGCATCTCGAAGCAGCGTTGCCGGAAGAGTGTGAGCTCTATGGGGCCTTTCTTGAGGACTGCTGGAATACAGTCAAAGCAGCCATTAACGACGCAGCGGAGAACAACGTCGGGTATATGGGACGAAGTCGACGGAACGATTGGTTCGACGAAGAGTGCAGACAGATTCTGGAGGAGAAGGACGCAGCGCGGGCGGTCGCGCTGCAGCAAGGTACCCGGCAGAACGTGGAACGTTATAGACGGAAGCGGAGACAGCAGATCCGCCTTTTTCAGGAGAAGAAACGCCACCTGGAAGAAACGGAGTGCGAGGAGATGGAAAAGCTGTGCCGTTCTCAAGAAACACGCAAGTTCTATAAGAAGCTTAACGCATCCCGCAAAGGCTTCGTGCCGAGAGCCGAAATGTGCAGGGATAAGGATGGGAGCATCTTGACGGACGAACGTGTGGCGATTGAAAGGTGGAAGCAGCACTACGAGAAACATTTGAATGGCGCTGAGAGTACAGGCAGTGAAAGTCAAGGCAGAGATGACTACGTCAGTCCATCGGACGATGGAAGCCAACTAACACCCAACTTGAGGGAAGTTAAGGCTGCCATCCAACAGCTAAAGATCAATAAAGCAGCTGGTAAGGATGGTATCGGAGCGGAGCTCATCAAGATGGGCCCGAAAAAGCTAGCCATTTGCCTGCACAAACTGATAGTCAAAATCTGGGAAACTGCCCCATCAACAAGAAAGGCGACAAGCTGGATTGTGAGAACTTTCGAGCGATCACCATCCTTAATGCCGCCTACACAGTGATATCCCAGATCATCTTCCGACGTCTGTCACCATTAGTTTATGAGTTTGTGGGAAGTTATCAAGCCGGTTTCGTCGACGGCCACTCGACAACGGACCAGATCTTTACTGTACGGCAAATCCTTCAAAATGCCGTGAATACCAGGTCCCAACGCACCATCTGTTCGTTGATTTCAAGGTGGCATACTATGGTAGAGCTATGGAAAATTATGGACAAGAACAGCTTCCCTGGGGAGCTTACCAGACTGATCAAAGCAACGGTGGATAGTCTGCAAAACTGTGTGAAGATTTCAGGCGAACACTCCAGTTCGTTCCAATTGCGCCGGGGACTAAGACAAGGTGATGGATCTAGATCCAGTAAATTTATTTGTTTCGCGGATGACATGGACATTGTCGGCCGAACATTTGCAAAGGTGGCATAACTGTACACCCGCCTGAAACGTGAAGCAACAAAAGTTGGACTGGTGGTGAATGCATCAAAGTAGGGGAGGTGGGGGTAAAATGGACACGGTGGGTAAAACGGACAGGGGTCGCGTTTGAGCTAAATCGTTACAAATTTGGCATTCCATCAAGTGGATCTTATTACTTTTAAAGAGTATACTTAAAATGAATAAGGGTATTTAACTAAATGGGTTCCTCGATCAAGAGCGGTGAAATAAAGTAAACTGTTTCAGTTGAGGTTTCAGAACAGACTGACTATCTGGTTTTATTAATTATATACTCGAGCCCTTCGACTCAGTTCGTTTGTCCGAGCGACAAACGTCAAATGACATTTCAGAGCGCATAGGGGTGCGCAAGTAACTATAACAATTCTCCCCCTTTTACTATGTTATAACAATAATCGGAACGCGAAATAAATCCACGAGAGTTCAAACAATTCAAGAACAAATATCGAATTCAAATCATTGAGAAACTAAATCTAATCCGAAAATTTCCAAAATTCAATCATAATGATAATCAGCACTTCGGTGTTCTTTCCTAGGGCGTTTCGATCTTCGGAGCTCCACCACCCGAGCCTGTTCCTCTTCCACTTCGCCACTGGCCAGTGGGCTACTCGTCACATCGCCAGTGGGCGGCTCGTCTCCCGGGGTACTCATATCGTCGTTCATTCCGCTGGCTCGCTCCTCCCTCGTAATCAAAACATTCGGCCCTCGCCATTGAGTTGTTGCTTTAGAGATCCTGACCTGTGATCTTTGCGCCATTATCACCACGTTTCCAACGCATATCTGTAAAACATGTTGAGAGTACTTTTTAATAAACGTGGCTTTAATCCATCTGGTCTGATGTTGGGGACTATTATTTTTGTACCACACTTCATCCCCAGTCATCAGATTGTCAATAGCATCATGGTAAATTTTAGGAGAAATTCTATTCTGATGTTCTGTATGACCTTCATCATCTACATGTGGTACTTCCATATGACGTTTAAAACTATTTTTAGGATTAACTAAATCTAAAATAGTTTTTGGTTTATACGAAAATATTCTTTCAGATGGAAAATGTCCATCTTTCGTTAAATTATTATTTCTAAAGTTGAATAAAAACAAATTTATCTGGTCTTCCAGATCCAACTCCGAAATCTCTGGGTCCATTAGAAACCTTTTAAGTACTTCCTTTACCGTTCTAACCAGCCTTTCTGCTTGACCATTACTTGATGGATTATATGGTGGGCTTTTCATTACTTTAATGCCTTGCTTTTCTAAAAAGTCAACAAATGTCCTGGAGTTGAAAGGAGGACCATTGTCCGAAACTAAGACGTCCGGTAGACCGAACCGCGCAAAAAATTCTACCAGTTTTTTAACACTTTGTTTCCATCCGTACCACGTCTCATCAATTCAATTTCGATCCACTTGGAGAAACTATCAACCAATAACAGGTAAGTACAGTGTTTGTAAAAGAAAAAATCAATATGAATCCTGCTAAACGGTCTCGTAGTTGGTATCCATTTAGATATTTCTTTTGGCTTATGAACTATTGACATACTGTTACATGCCTCACAGTTATTAACATATTTGTCTATATCTGCATTAATACCATACCAATATACTGTACTGCGTGCTAATTGCTTCATTTTGATAAGTCCTGAATGATTTCCATGCAACAGTTTTAAGATGTTTTTTTGGAACACCTGGGTATAATGACTCTGTCCCGAAAAAGGAGACATCCGTCTACCAATTCTAAATCCAAAAAAATTGAAAAGACATCTGAAAATTGTTTGTCTATTCTTTCGGGCCACCCATTGACCATAAAACATATAACTTTCTGCAGGAACGGGTCGTTTTTTGTTGCTTCCGCTATTAACTTAAAGTCGATAGTTATTTCCTTAGTAAAATTTATACTTTTAATGGCTTCTGTATCCAAATAATTAGGAACTTCTTGTGGTAATGGAAATCTTGAACAGAAATCAGCGTTCCCTAATTTATTTGATGGTCGATAGATAATGTTGAAATTATATATAGCCAAATCTAAAACAAATCGTTGCAATCTCGTCACATAAATCGAGTTTTTTCCTTCTTTTCCGAAAATTCCCACTAAAGGTTTGTGGTCTGTATAAACAGTAAAACTTTGTCCGTAAAGATATTTGTGGAACTTTTTAATACTACATACTAAAGCCAACGCCTCCAAATGTAGAATAGGATACTTTCTTTGTGCACTGTTTAATGAGAATGATGTAAAACAAATCGGTTTTTCTGTTCCATCTATCACGTGGGCTATTAAACCCCCAAGGCCGTAGCTCGACGCATCCGATATTACAACAATCGGTTTTTTAGGGTCAAAAAACTCTAAAAAAATTGTTTTTACATATCAGTAAACTTTTACTCTTGGAGAAAGCTCTCTGACAATTGTCATCCCAGATGTATTGTACTTTATTTTTCAATAAATTATATAATGGAAATAATTCAGAAGATAAGTTGGGAATAAACTTGTGATAATAATTTAGTAAACCTAAGTATGATTTCAACTCTGACTCATTTTTAGGAGCATTTGCTTTCTCTATAGTTGATATTTTATCGGGACAAGGCTTAAGCCCTTTGTCACTAATAATGTGTCCTAAATGTTGAAGCTCCTTAACAAAAAATTTGCACTTTTCAAAGTTTACCTTTATGCGAGCCTTAGCTAAACGTTCCAATACTAACAAAAGCTTGATCTTACAATCCTCAGCTGTCGTTCCAGCAATTAAAACGTCATCCAAATAACAAGAAACATTTTAGATACCTTCCAATACTTTATCCATGACTTGTTGAAAAATAGAGGCACTTGAGGATGCCCCGTTTTTGAATTTGTTTTTCAAATCATCAACGGCAATTCCGCCGGATTCATCAATTCTGTTGATTTGTAAGGAATTTGTAAAAAAAAATGTCTCCAATCGGGGTAAAACATGTCCAGCCAAGTTCGACCAAAAAGCGGGTAAAAATCATTGTCACAATCTAACACTAGTAGCTGCATTACCGCCTCTTTACCGTTTATTTTTACCAAAACCCTTGCTTCCCCTTCAATTTTCAATTTTGTTCCGTTAACAACCATTAATGGTTCATTGTTTTTATGCAGTTCATTGATAAAATTCGACGAATATTGTCTTTTACTAATAACAGACACAGACGCGCCCCAATCAATTTCCATTTTCAAACATTTTTGCTCTATTTCCACTTCTACTAAACAAGGGTTACTAATTTTGTTTATAGACGCCACCATCATACATTGAAGATTACCTGAGTCGCTGTCGTCATCATCTTTGTTGTCCCTAGTACGCATTCTCTCCAAGCTCCGTAATGTGACGGTCAGCGGAGGGTCCTGGTCTATACGGTTCAACTAGCTTGACTGCATCACGGTTAAGGTTCTTTAGTTTGAAGCACTTTTTACGGATGTGACCTTACACACCGCAAAAATTGCATATCATTTGTGAATATTCAGGTCGTGTCCACTGTCTTTGTCTTCCAAACTGTTCTCCCTGCTGCCGAAAATTCCATGCCTCCGATCCTTGGATTCTGTGCGTTCGCTCTGCCGGTCGAAACCCTAATCTGCTCCTTACAGGCCCTCTGCTATTGCTTTCCCTACCATCACTTCCTTCTTGGTCTTTCCGAACGAAATCATAAACCTTGGATAACCTTGTCGCCGCCACGCTCATGTGTACATTTGGCCTATTTGCAACTGCGGCTAACATAGCTGGATGCACTAAGTTCGGTTGATTAGCTGTCCCTGCATTCGCTCGAGCTACTTCCCATGTAGCGATTATTTTCTCTGCATTTGCTTCACTTAATAGGCGCTGCCTAAGATTGTTATCAGTAATGCCGGCAATAAGGCAGTCGAGAATTGCGACCTCCTTAAAGTTCTCAAAGCAACAGAATTCTGCTTGAAGTTTCAAGTTTAAAATGAAATCTTCCGTTG
The DNA here is from genome assembly GCF_024139115.2 of Armigeres subalbatus. NCBI lineage: Eukaryota > Metazoa > Arthropoda > Insecta > Diptera > Culicidae > Armigeres > Armigeres subalbatus. The sequence continues at coordinate 395,322,289 of NC_085140.1, read as the reverse complement.
ACTCATCTGGGTTTTGTACTCTGGTACCAAATTTGTACCTTTGTACTGGATCAGGGTCTGTTTTGTCCAGACGATTCTTCAACTTGGACACAATATCATCTAGTGCTGCATGTTCAAAGTTTCCCCCCGGAAAAAGAAGCTTCATTTCTGCGAATATTACTGGACCACTCATGGTGATGAAATAGGCCAGTTGGTCTTCTTCCTTCACCTTATTCACCCTGAAGAAATATTTTAACCGGGTGAACCAATCGTTAAACGATGTTCCCCTACGGTAGGGTTCTAGTGAGAAGGCTACACTGGAGCTCATTGTACGAACTACCAAAGCCAACAAGTTTCCTGAAATACAAGTAACCAGTCTGCGGCTTGCTTTTAGATTCCGTCGAGCACCACTAAATTTCCGTGAAAACCAAAGGGACTGAATTCTTCAACGGATGGAGAGAATTATCTCGAATCCAGCTATCCGACTCCGTTGAGCCCTTTTGCCTGAAATACCGGAACGAGGCTCGATGCTTAGCACGCTGCTTAAAAAAACGATTCAGCGACGTCTGCGGGTTTCGGATGATTGGTTGTAGAATAAACTCAATATCTTAATTCTCGCCGGCGTTAGGAGATAGTTCAGCACACAATAATGGCTACACCAACGATGTGCGCGGTTGGTAGTTTCCGATGGTTATTCGCTTCCAATTTGCACCGTCGCAATCAATAAACTAGTGGGTTTTTAGTCACTTTTTGCACACGCGTTATGTTCTTCTGCTTGTCGCCACTTTTAAAGAGGATACTTAAAATGAATAAGGGTACTTCACTAAAGGGGTTCCTCGATCAAGAGCGGTGAAATAAAGTAAACTGTTTCAGTTGAGGTTTCAGAACAGACTGACTATCTGGTTTTATTAATTATATACTCGAGCCCTTCGACTCAGTTCGTTTGTCCGAGCGACAAACGTCAAATGACATTTCAGAGCGCATAGGGGTGCGCAAGTAACTATAACAATTGCTTGTTTCAAATTATGAGTGTAACATGTTTTACTACATACAAATAATGAAAACTATTCTGTTTATTAAAGATTTAATGTAAACTATGGCTGAAATGCCATGGTGATGTAATTTTTGATGTGCAGTATTTAAGCTTTTAAAACAGAAATCGGCAAAACTATTCGGTAAGATCCTCGAGGATCTTAAACTTAGTCTATCCAAAGATTGTGTACGGGTTGAATTGATGATTTATCTCAAAATTCGATTTTTTGAGATTTTTTAAAGAAATTGGATCATGGTGGGGTAAAACGGACACGTTATGATGTGGGTAATATGTACCATATGAAGTAGGTTCCAATCCTTTTTTTCAACGAAATTTTATTTCGAAAAGCTCGTATTGTTTACCTCCGAAAACATCAAGCATTCATTAGGAAATTCCAATTTCCGAGTTTTGTTCAGACAAATGGCATTTTTAAGTGATTTTTATTTATGTAACATGCTGTTTTAGTAAAATCAATGTAAGTTACCAATATATTTATTATTATCCAACATTTTTATTTCCAGAGACGCATTTTAGAGATGCTTAGCCTATGCATACAGGGTGTCTGCAAATTATCCGTACAACAAGACAGGTTTTTAAATATTTTTTGGAATAAATTAAAGAACCAGCATGCATTGCATGTTATTATAATAGGACTACATAAACCAAGCTGAATTTGTTCACATTAAAATGACCCCTGTATCCTGAGTTGTACGCCTTCGATCGTGTTGGAAAAAAATCACGATGGCCGCACGTTTCTATACAGATACTTTTCACACATTTTTGACGATTGTGACATGATTTCAAATGTCTCGATAATATGTTCGGTGTTTTGATGGCTGTTGATTTCAAGATGGACCATACCGAATGATAAATTCAATCCAAATCGGGTGAGTAGGAAGGCAATTCCTTTTTGTTCGGAAAACCGGAAAAAAAGCATTCACAAAGATTTTTTTTTATACATGAAATGACGCTCAGTGTTCTCAGAATATACATCTGTTACAGCCTGCTGAGTTGTTATGCCCATATAGCTACCGATTCAGTCCATTATTGTCTGTTTTTGATTTGTAGAAGCAAACTATCAAAATCTGTACGGATAATTTGCAGACACCTTGTACAATTCATCAACTAAATTCATTGTTTTAAGCTTAATTTCTTAACATCAATGCGATTAAAGCCCGGTACATACGAAAACTAATGATGAAGCTGGTTTTGGAGAATGAAGACTTGTCTCTAGAACAACGTCTGAAGAATGTGTCGTTACGACAGAGTATTGATTGGGTCTCTGACGCGTGGGATGAAATCAGTAAAGCCCTCAGTACACTGTTTGTCATGATGACAAATATTTGTCAAGTCAGCCTGAAATCCATGTCGATTTCTAATCAGTCTAATAGATGTCCAGATAAACTTGACAAATATTTGTCAATATGACAAACAGTGGACTGCAGGCTTAAAGCCGCTATTGAAAATTCTTGGAAGAAACTCATTGATGAATATCCGATTTCTGAATGAAGCGAAGCAGGACAGGCAGAACACATTTCTGATCAAATTTCTGATGATTTCAAATATATCTTGTGTCGTCAATCGACATTCTTGCCGGTCCAAACACTACTAAAAAACAAATGCGACTCTGGCTGGAGGACCGAGTTCTTGATAAGGATGGTAGAGCATTTAATAAACTTAGTTTTTCACAAAGGAGTAGACTGCTTGAATGAAGAATGGGCAAATACTTCGGAAACCTTGGAGGTCAGCGTCGGTGAATATGATGAAAATGAGGATGCTGTAAACATTGATTTTGGAACCGCTATGGAATCACGTCATCCAATATAACGTCATCCAATATGTAGAGACAACCTTCAGCGCATGGCCGAATGTGAGTAAACAGAGAGAATAAGAGTAATTGTGTTACTGTTGCTACATGTCCGTGTTGGGAATGCATGAACGAGATTGGTTGGTTCTGATATGTTTACTGGGTAGGACAAGAATTGAAATTTTCAATAATTTATTGCAAATCATGAAAAGTTTCAATGAAACTGACAAATTGCTTGAGAACTTCCGAGTCGAGTGATATATAAATCTTGAAAATCCATCGAAAGATAAAGGCTCTTATAACGTTCAAAATGTTACATGATTTCGTGACGGTCCCCAATTTTAGATTCTGATTTGACACCCAGTACCTTCGGGTAACGCGTTGTCCAACGTCAAAAAAATCCTTTGTATATGATTCCAAAATATTTATTAAATACAATTTGTACTAGTCTAAAATTGGTAATGCTATTCAAAACACGGCTATGCTATTCGTATTTCGCTCCAGCCACTCCTTTGGAGTACGGAGGACTTCCGTTCGTCTGCAAATAGTAATCTCCTTTGGCCCTGAAAAAAAATATTTTAATACAATTTGTTTACGTTCTGTATCCTCAAATATTATGCTACTAACTCTGGACTGCAGTCGATTCCCATATGTACAATTTGACCAGACCGATCCACCTTGCCCTCTTTGAAGTCGCTCCAGGATTTGCATCGGATCGAATGGAAGCAAGGATTTGATCCTTCGGCCACGCTTTCCGCCCAGAACCACCATGACCGCCGGTGACTGCAGAGGTCTGTAAAATACACAGATCGGTATGACTCATTTGTAAGCATTGAAAATTGATTAATGCAAGAAAAACAGTTCGAACTCGAAAGTATCGATTATGATTACAAACATGCATAGCTACAGGCATGGGCTTCAGGGGAATCCGACTTGTATGGCACGTCTGGAGTAGGATGGATTAATTAGTTAAGTAGGATATAGGGTCCACACAGAAGGAAGAAAAGGCATAATAAAAGCAAACTAGTGTTAGAAAATTATATCAATTACAAGTAAACAATAAGATAACACCTTTCACCATATTTTCAGCAAAGACAAAAATTACCGTTGTCCGTCAATGGTTTGTAATTCCTTTTGGGACAGCCAGGCTGCAATGTTTTGCCGTTGTTGGGCCAAAAGTCGGCCGTACCAGTACTAACTGGAGCTCCGTACAACCAAGCGTCCGTATGGATAACATCCACAAATTCTGCATCTTTTTCGCTCAAATGTGCCACTAACACACCCGGATAAAATGGTGGGAAGGCTGGATCTAAAGCTGAAATTCTAAAACCAATGATATGGTGGATTAATGAACACTTCCTTCCTGAGGAAAAATAAAACCAACGCAAAGTACCTCTTAAGCTTAATCTTCTTATCAGAAAGCGATATCACAGTTCTACCAGCAAATCCAGCCAGCTGACCTCCAAGCGAATGTCCCACGAGATGTAGTTTATCAACGTCTAATCCGGAGTTGATCATCGCCAGTATGATGGATCCGAGCTTGTATCCAAACTGTATGACGTAAAACGATGTGTTTATCAATTTGTTTTTAATGGTACGTCAACAGCATTCATACCTTTTTACAGTTCGGCACAGCTTCGAGCAGGTAATTTCCGTCGACCAGTTGTGTCCAATCCAGAATAATCACGTTGTGATCATTTCGCTTTTGGTATGCATCGACGATCACGTGAACGCTCTCGACCTCCGGCGATTCGATATATCCGTGGAAGTACATGACCGTTTTCTTCGTTCGATCAAATCGTGGGTGCTGGATAATATCCTCCGCCCGGCTCAGGTCGAACACTTCATGGTCTTCGAATTTGGATCTTAGAAAAAAGAGCAAGCAAACGAGCGTAATCGTAAATTCGTAACTCGCAAAAATGTTTATTTTCACGAAATTTCACCACCTTACCCGTAGAAAAACATAAACTTCGCCGTGTCCAGTTTCGCTTTGATTGGCTTCATGCCGACCCACAATCCTGTGTTTGAAGAAATGATAAATAATAAGATATGAAATGTTAGCGGTTGTATATCTTATGTATAACACAGAGAGCAGTTTCAATATTTATTTAAGCTTTGCATGACTTTTCAAAAGCAATTGAGCAAATTAAGAATCATTGACGATCATGGAACACATATTCATGTAATCATCGTAGAGCCCAACCTAAACGAGGTATGAATTAATCACGACTTTTATTCTGTCAATCCACCTCTGGATTGGCTATTTTAGCATGGTCTGCATAGCAGCTCCAGTTCCAGTTTTTATTTTACACTAGCCAAATAGTTACAGACTGTAGTAATCTTAACCCTATCTCGCCCACGAATTTTTTCAAAGATCTCAATTGGAAGGAATCATCTTTAAGAAAAATGGTGGAACAAAAGTGATTTGGCATAGCTAAAATGATTGAAAACGAAAAAAAAGTCTTCTTTTGTAAATCAATAGTTAACTGATTGTTTTCAATATTCACTATTTGTACTCAAAATTGATTATATGTGCAGTCTAATGAAACCATAAAGATGTGCGAAATATGATTTTTTATTGTTGACACAATTCGCTAGAAGGTGCACAATTTGATGGTGCTCTACATAGACACTATGGGTGGAAGAGGGTTAATGACATGCATGTAACAAATTTTCTGGTGGCTCTGAATACAATAATAACTTGATCGATAAAATATAATATGGCAGTATTTTGGGATTATGCAAGTAAACCCCTAAACATGGAAAAAAGATTCGACATTCCATTCACGGTTGGACATTTCAACCTGTGTGCTCAAACTGTCTTGATTAAATTTTATTTAATTTTGATAAATTTTGCATTCACCAAGCAAAACAAAAAATATGCTAAAATATGAGTTTTCTGACATAATCAATTTGCCTTCCATCTCTTTATGATCACATAATCAGCTAACATATTTCCGTCAACGAAATTTCTATTCCGGTACACGCGTCGAATGACCTTGCAGACTTGTTCACAGATCCGTTCTATGCATGGAAAGCGCCAGTACGTACAGGTCGATTAACACTTGACACCAATCTCCGTAGGGCATAGACTCTAGTGAATAGGGGCCTATGTTCGAGTATAATCAACTCTCAGGTTACTTCCCTCTTGCTTTGCATCGCAGCATGAGTCCAATTAAATATTCCATACAGTCGCCGCCACTTGCCAACGGCAGCGATGATGATTCAATACGTTGAGCATCCAGCCAAGAGAGATAGATAAGTGCGGGATTTGGAAGGTTTAGCCGCGCGACGTACTCAGAGTACCGCTATCTGTCGTAGGCGAAAGACGCGATCAGCTGTCACAACACAGTGACGGCTAAAAGATTATGAAGCAAGAAGAATATACCTACATCAAAAAGTGTTATCTATTGACCAATAAGACATAATGAATGTCATGTACACAAACATTTTTTTATAGATAAGATATGACAGGATTAATTACGCTAAGGTTCATATAAAGGCACAATACTGCTTTTCAAAGTGCAACAAATTAGATTGATAACAAATATACCTAGTTCGTAGATTGCCTTGACAATGACCTACACGCTAAGCCAGATCTATATACCCAAATTAAACATGCTGTTACACCCGAGAATTATTTACAATTTGTATGGTAAGAAAATTATTTTGAGCTTTTAGTGGAATGTCTTTACTTGTCACAAGACGAATTCCACCACTTGATTGTGCCTTAGACAGATACGTATTTCGACCTCAACGAGGTCGAGACACTAAAGATGGCCTTACTGTCAAAGGTACAAGTGGTGGAATTAAATGGAGTACGAACTCGTCTTATGACAAGTACAATTTGTATGTTTTATGAGGGGCCTTCCTTAGCCGTGCGGTAAGATGCGCGGCTACAAAGTAAGACCATACTGAAGGAGGCTGGGTTCGATTCCCGGACCGGTCTACGAAATTTTCGGGTGGGAAATTTTCTCGACTCCCCTGGGCATAAAAGTATCATCGTGTTAGCCTCATGATATATGAATGCAAAAATGGTAACTTGGCTGAGAAACCTCGCTGTTAATAACTGTAATGCCAGGGGGATGTCGGACTGGTCGATTGAAGAAAACTGAACTGAACTTTGAAACTTTTTGTCATCGTTTGAAAAAATCATGTTTGCTCAGCAAAATGCGAACTATCATGTTTGTTTATTTGGCAAAAAACAACTTGGAATTTGTTTTATACAAATGTTCTGCGCTCATTTGTTTACTTGTCTCAAACACTCGACGGTGATGATCCTCGGTGTAAGTGCTACTTGCTGTTCATCGCACAAACATACCGTCTCATTGAATATGGAAGCTGTGCATAGGTTAACATTTCCATTTTCTATTTCCCGCTCAACACATGTTGATTCCAGCAAACGAGCGTACTAGAGATGAGATTTACTGCTCACAGTGTTTGCAAAACTGGAGCTCCTTGAAGTAACATTATTCCTCGATACCGACTAGCTTTTCTACTTTTGATTCCATTCATCCCACCGTGTGATGCTGGGCAGTTTAAATTGACATGTCCGAGCTTACATGAAACAGCATCAACGTTTGCGGCAAGAGATAGCCAAATAAGCTGCAACCAATCACAACAGTGATCAAACAGGAAGAAGCCCTGTAATCGATTTTATTGCATTTTGCAGCATCAGTCGGTCTCGGTTGGTGCATTTGTTGGCTATCCATAGGCTGACAAGTTGTCGTTGGAAGCTAGCGTAGCTAGAAGTATTAACAACGTGCAACATGTGCAGATTGAAACTAACTGTGAAAGATTAATGAACTATCTAACAGCGTTTCCTTGTCGATGATTTACAGCAAATGCGGAAATTAACCTTTACGGTTCAGATGAAACGGAAATCCAACATGATCAGTCAACACCGTCAACACATTAGAAGCGATATCTCACAGATGTTCGTCTTTAAAAACTTTGGTTTATTTAAATAGTGGTGATTCTTTATAATTAACCAAGACAATAACCCTTATGGTTTGGTGCTCTGCATTCGTTGTTTCATTTAGGGGAGGAAAAGATTAAATCTCAAATAAATTATATCTGATATGCAAACAATGGATTTTTTCTCTTCGTATGCAACTTTTTGCATTGCATTAACATATGTAGCTCGTGGTCTCCACAAGTCAATGCAACAATGTTTTCACGGACCAATTTGATTGAGCATCAGATTACGAACGTGTCACAGTTCAAATAGTTAAAAGTAAAATGGATTTCCTTGGAAGTCATTTTAAAGATGACATATTCTATCTGTCGGATACGGAAGAATCCAGGTGCTTGAAATGTTTCAGAAATCAAATATGATTCCAAATAGTGTAAAACTGCGGGCAAGATTTATCAAACTGGTTAAATTTGCACAACGTACTGACGAGTTGATAAGATAGTAAAAAAGTAGTATTTCTACAAGTAGTATTAGTAGTAGCTGCTACAAGATGGTAGACTGGCCCAAGACTACGTGCAGTAAGTGCCACACCAGTGAGTGTTGAAAAATGTCATCTGCATGTTATTTGACTAGGGTAGATGTACCAGTCGTGGTCGTGGAAGTCGTGGTCATAGGACCAGTTGTCACCCTAGTGCATTATACACCAAGTGCCACAGCATATCACCACAGAACACTTACTGATCATTGAACCATATTCATATGACATGACATCACCTTCCATTTCCTACAAAACATATGGTTTTCGTACGGCCAAGTGGCCGAAGAATATGCAATTAATTATAATTGTTATTTTTTTTCACGCTGGGCGTTGAAGTCAGCGTTTTGTACTAAAACGCAACGCCAATGAACGTGACGCCAATGAACGTTCACGACCACAATGCAACGTTCGCGTTGTGCGTTTATTTAACAACAATAATGGATTTTAAAATGCATGATTTATTGCTCATCAGATATTTTTAAATAAAGTGAGAAAATTATTAACGAACTTAGTATTCAGAAAGAATATAAAATCGGCTATAACAATTATTATAAAAATCCTGCATTCTTCCATAAGTTTTAGAAAACTAGAATCATACATCTGAATTTCTAAACAAATCCTCTCTGAAATAATATTTATTATAAAATAGGAAGAAAAAACAATATCCAAGCTTTCTCCAGGAATTCCTTCGACAATAGCTCTAGGCATTCTATCAGGAATTCTATCAGGGATTCTTTAGGAATGCCTCCAGCAACTACTTCGTCAATGTCTTCAGGAATTCAACCATCAATTACGCCGGGAATCGATCCGAAAATTCCACCATTATTTAGTTGTATTGAACATTCATATATTATGGATCATGGATACCCTAATAAGTTTTTGGGAATCTTTTAAATTTCAACCGACTATTTCTGAATATGATTGGATCGTAAAGCGCGCATGTTTAAGGGAATTAATTTCAATATCCCTTCAATCTTATCACCCCCTCTGGCTACCCCCTTGTTTCTGCCAATATATAGACATCACAGGAAATGTATTTCTATCAGTTGTTATGGATCTGTCAGCCACTATTCAGTGGCGTCTAGTAAACTCACTTTTTACCTGTTCAACGACACAAAAATTGAAAATTTGGATATTTTGACATCCCGAATAGGAAACAAAATAATCAGAATCCACTAAACTTATTGAAATCTATTTATTCCATGCATTTACGCGTCGAAATTTCTCAAATTTGAATTTGTTGAACAGGTAGATTGAGGTTAAGGAATCGCCACTGCCACTATTACTGGTATTAGTGACTCTAGTGCGTGCTGTCGCCTTTGGTATGAGAGCGTAAATGGAACATTTCCTGCAGCGATCCAACGACAATATCGCGACGACTATTTGTCGGCCCAACAAAAGCGTCTGACCCGTAGCGGGCAGCTGAACAAGAAATGCGATGTCTCGTCAGCTATTCCTAAAGTGGCAGCCCCATCACTTGACTAGGTATCGAAGCCCTGGTAAGGCGACATAACGAAAAACCATCATCTTCTTCTTCTTATTCTTATTGGCATTACATCCCCACTAGGGCAGTTCAAATTTCAAAAATGTTCGAAAATTCCAACTCCCATATGTCTATTAGCATCATTTTGATAATATAGGAGTCCTGGCAAAATTTCAGGCAATTCGGTGGCCATTTAGGGGTGGCGCGAAGTCAATTTATGTTTATATGGAAATTTGTATGGAAAAACTTAAAATTTATTCAAATCCCCCTACAACTCTTAAATCGTGATGAATTCAAATAAACATCCCCAACCTCCATTTTTGGAGTCTATTGGAGCTCAACCAGTGAATAACTCATTAATTTTGATTTATATTTTCACTGCTACGTTGAGGCTAATTACACCATTTTAGCCATTTATCTCATATTCACACTGTTAATAGAACCGTTCAATCCACTCATAATCAATGTGTTATTCGGGGGTCCCTTTTATATAGATTCCAAAAAGGGAGGTTGGGGATGTTTCTTTGAATTCATCACAATTTGACAATTGTAGGGAGACTTGAATAAATTTAAAAATTTTCCCATACAAATTTCCATATAAACATAAATTGACTTCGCGCCACCCCTAAATGGCCACCGAATTGCCTGAAATTTTGCCAGGACTCCTATATTATCAAAATGATGCTAATAGACATATGGGAGTTGGAATTTTCGAACATTTTTGAAATTTGAACTGCCCTAATCCCCACCCTGGGACAGAGCCGCCTCGCAGCTTAGTGTTCATTAAGCACTTCCACAGTTATTAAGGTGGTTATACAACAAAGCCACAAATCGGCCATCTTGGAAACCACGTGCTTTTTCTAGTGATTTTTCAAGAGCACGAATTCAGAGAACCACAACGCCCATGTGGATGAAGCATCCGTAGATCGTTTGCTTACTTATGCTGAACAATCGACTTTAATTTCAGCATTGTACGAACATTATTACGCTAGATTTGAACTTTTGATAATAGCAGTAGAAAACCGTGTGGTGAATTTGAAATTCACCACATGGCTTGATTGTATAATCACCTTAACTGCGAGGTTTCTAAGCCAGGTTACCATTTTTGCATTTGTATATCATGAGGCTAGCACGATGATACTTTTATGCCCAGGGAAGTCGAGACAATTTCCAATCCGAAAATTGCCTAGACCGGCACCGGGAATCGAACCCAGCCACCCCAGCATGGTTTTGCTTTGTAGCCGCGCGTCTTACCGCACGGCTAAGGAGGGCCCCCAAAAACCATCAATCAGCCCCATAAAATGTAATTGAAAATACAGGATGAACAATCAGCAAAGGATACGAAAATGTTGAACGGAAACTGATTGGAAACTCTGTATTTGCGGGCCCTCCTTAGCCGTGCGGTAAGACGCGCAGTTACAAAGCAAGACCATGCTGAGGGTGGCTGGGTTCGATTCCCGGTGCCGGTCTAGGCAATTTTCGGATTGGAAATTGTCTCGACTTCCCTGGGCATAAAAGTATCATCGTGTTAGCCTCATGATATACAAATGCAAAAATGGTAACCTGGCTTAGAAACCTCGCAGTTAATAACTGTAGAAATGCTTAATGAACACTAAGCTGGGAGACGGCTCTGTCACAGTGTGGGGATGTAATACCAATAAGAAGAAGAAGAAGTATTTGGAAAGTTGCCGCTCCTTGCCTGATGTGTGGCCCCAAATGGCCGGAGAGAAATGCAATGACAACAGCTCTCCGTGGCGTGGGTGCGTGTGCACGCCACGGAGATCTGGCAAGAAGAGACCGAGTCATGGCTTGCTGCTCACCGATTGACACGCTGAGGTGACACATTCCTCTTCTTCTCTCACGAAAAAGGCAAAAAATCTAGCATAGGATGCAAATGCAACGATTTTTGTTATTTGCGCGAGTTGAAGATTGATCTCTCAAGAAATATTATAGATTGCAGCAATAATCTAAACATCTTATTTCGTCTATCTAATCCAACTATCAGCCTCGTGTATTGTAACACCATCAAACTGCCCTTCAACAAATAAATGTTGAACCGTTTAGAAAATTATGTTTATCTAAAATTTCGTAGAGATATCATACTTCAATGTATTGCTTTTGTAACTAATAGTATTATTAGCCAATAACTCCAAACTAATACTCTTGTGAATGCCTGCACGGTTTTTTAACTCCCAGAATTCCGGATACCTGATCCAACGAGTAATTCCACTATGACTACTAAATCAGTGAATTCCAAAAAAAAACCTTCCAAACAAATTTGTAGCATACACCCAATATTTTTTTTACACGGTTGGTATTCTTTAATTTCCCGGTTAACCTGATTCGTCACAGTTTTTTAAATACCACCTGGATTTTCTTTGAATTTTTGTGATTTTTTCATGGAGTTAACTTATAGTTTTATCAACGCTAAAGGTCGTAATCAACTAAAACCCACCCGTGTAAAAAAGAACCGGGTGTACGATAATTTTCCATATCTATCAGTTTTCGTTAGAACTAGCTTAATTGGTAGGCTCAGTTTCATATACACTGAAGCCGCCAAGTGTATAAATTTCAGAACTAAATTTATTTTAACCAAAATCAATGCTTTCAGGACTTACTTTGGGATTTTCCTGATCATCAACCCTTTTATCGGTAGTCTATCGAGCGGAGCGCACCTTGTGGTATTCTAAGCCACAAACTATTTTCCAGCGGTCTTTCAGACGCGCCTTGTGGATTTTCAAACCACAAATAATTATCAGCGGCCTTACAGCCGCGCTTTATGATTTTCCAAACCATAAACAATTCTCCAGCGGCCTTCCAGACACGCATTATGATTTTCCAATCAACAATCCATTTCCCAGCGGTCTTCCAGACGCGCTTTATGATTTTCCTCACCACAATCCATTTACCAGTGGTCTCTCAGATGCACTTTGTGGTTTTCTAAACCACAATTGATTTTCCAGCGGTCTTCCAGACGCAATGCGTTGTGGTTTTTAAAAAACCAAATATTTCAAAATATTTTAATATATTTGCACATTAACCACTTGAATTCAACTCATCTTTTGAAATCAGCGTCAGGATCCCAAATAACTTAGTAGGATAGGATCGCCAAAATGTGTGGGTGTGGCCCAAAATGGCCGGAGCGGAATGCAATGACAGCTGCCGCTCTCCGTGGGTGCGTTTGCACGCCGCATAGATCTGACAAGAACAGACCGAGTCATGGCTTGCTTTTCATTGATTGACACGTTGAGGTGTTAATTTATAATTTATAATTTTAATTTATGGTAACTTACTTAAACTACTACAGCAACGGCGAAAAAGCGGAGCATCGACTTGGTTCCGTAGTGCTTGGTAAGCAGCAGCATCGAATCATTAGATGAAGGCCGGTAAGAAATCGCATCTGCGTATTGAGAATTAATGGCAAATTCTTCAACTACAGCTTGATCAATGCATACGCACCATCCAACGACAAACCCGGTGATATGAAGAACGAGTTCTATGAGCGTCTAGACAAGACCTACGGAGTCACGAGATTAACCGAGTTAGAGCCGAAAATCTCGTAAATAAAGATAATTCAATTCAATTCAAGACCTACGGAGAATTCCCAAAACACGACGTGTAATTCATCATTATTGACGCAAACACACAGGTCGGAAGAAAAACGTTCATTCGTCCAGTCATTGGGAAGGAGAGCCTTTACGCAACTATCAATTACAACGGTCTAAGGCTAGTTAATTTGGCCGCAGTCAGAGGGATGGCTACCTGTAGCACCTATTTTGCACGAAAGAATATTCGAAAGCACACCTGGAGACACCCAAATGGCGATACGTGTTCTCAAATCGATCATATTTTAGTATACGGTCGGCATTTCTCAGATGTCATAGATAAGGTCTTTCCAAGGCCCAAATATCGACTCTGACCATTGTAAGATTCGCGCAAGGCTGTCCAGCATCACCGATCCTAGGCGTGAAGAAACAGCGACTATTATGCGAGGGCGTTACGGAGCAATTCGCCCAAAAGCTCGACGAAGGAATCGAAGGACACCCAACTGGAGAAAATTTGAACGCATTTTGGCAACAAGTCCACAAGACGGTCAATTCTACAGCCACAGGATACTTGGTACCACACAAGGAAACCCACGGAAAGGCCGGCTTGATGTGGAGTACCAAAGAGCGACCGAAAGAAAAAAAAATCAGGTCAGAAGCCGCATGCTAGTGGCGGCTACACGCCAAAATAGAGAACGATATAAATAACTAAGGTGGGGCCTTCCTTAGCCGTGCGGTAAGATGCGCGGCTATAAAGCAAGACCATGCTGAGGGTGGCTGGGCTCGAATCTCGGTGCCGGTATAAGCTATTTTCAGATTGGAAATTGCTCGATTTCCCTGGCAACAAAAGTATCATCGTGTTAGCCGAGGCGGGTCTGTCCCAGTGTGGGGATGTAATGCCAATAAGAAGAAGAAGAAGATAAATAACTAAGGGCAGCTGAGGAAAAAACTTCACCGGCGTGAGAAACGAGGGTACGACGAAAAAGTACTCTCGGAGGCAGAGCGAAGCTTTGCCAGAAACGTTGCACGCAAGTTCTACAAAACGATCAACAACATGCGCAAGAAAAGCGTACCGGCACCAGTCCGGAAATCTGTTGACCGACCAAGCGGGGGTAGCTGCTAGGTGGAAGGAGCAATTTGAGTTATTGTTGAAAGGGCAATCGGACAGAGAGGGCACAAACAGAATCAGGATTGAGGATAATGGACAAGCAGCGGAGCCACCAACGCTAGACGAAGTGAGAAAAGCTGATCGAGAGCAAAAAAAGCAAAAATATTATCTCTATTTATCGTTCATGTTTCTCTCGGCTTCAATCACACGCACGTGTGAACGCTCTCGAGTGTGAATCAATACACTTCTCTTTACTTGTAAAATCTCTACACATTTTAAGACGAAGTGTGAGAAATGACCAACCCTACTCATAAGTGGGGTTAGAGAAAATTTCGTTTCTTTTACCTTTCAAAAGAAATAAATTCACTCATAGCATAGCATACCATAGTTACGGTGTACTTCGTAGATTGGACATTGATACTCATGTTTTTCTTTTGAAATCCTTATTCAGATTGCTATCAGAAATCAAGGTGGCTGTGGTCCTTGTTATAAATC